>NC_081554.1:181967384-182269125 GCF_963082655.1 Stomoxys calcitrans | reverse complement strand
AAGTGTAGTTCAGATCGGACTACATTTGGATATAGCTGCGTTTAGACCGACCGCCCGATCTCCCGATATATAATATTGAGGCTATAAAAGATGCACTTTCTACCAGAATTCGATGAAATTTGGCACAGTGTGTTCTGGTAGATCCCTATCCATTCCTGTCAAATGTCCTGATCGGACCCTACTTGGATATAGCTGCCATATAGATATCGGATTTGGGTCCAAGTACCCAGCGGAACGCCCCAACCCCAAAGCCCCTCTAAACAGATATATTCGACGTTCCTATCAATATGGGGCTCAAATTAAAATATTCAGTAGTAGATTACAAATATGGCATAAAACAATTAGGTCCAAGTAATATGCGGTCGCCCCAATCCCAAATACCCCCGAATGGGCATATCAGCCGACCATCGCATTGTAGGATTCATATGAATGATTTTTTGGGGTAGATACGAGTATGACATTAAAATTTGCGTTCAAGTTTAGTTGGCGCTTGACCCATTATGGCAATATGGGACTCAAATGAAAGGTATTTGAGAGTAGAAAACGAATTTCATATCACATTTTGGAGCCAAGTGTTTGGGGGGTATGCCCTAAATCACCCCCTAAACTCCAATATCCACGGTATTTGGGAGTAAAAAATGAATTTGATATCTATGTTCGGGGCAAAGTGCCGGTGGCCGCCCCAGCCCCAAAACACCCTCCAAATGGTTCATACTTACCGATCATGGCTCAAATTGTAGGGAGTGGAGCACGAATTTGATATCCATATTTGAGTCGAAATGTCTCCCCCAAAAAAGCACTTTTCCTTACCCTTATTTTCAAAAATACCAGATCTCGGAGATTGGTAATGTGATTCATTAGATTTTTTTTTGCACTCTCACAGTCACCAAGAACAAAACATGGTTTTTATTGATTTTATTGGTCGGTTGCGGCGCAACAAAATTTTGTAAAGAAATACAATTTTGACAAAATTTTGTAAAGAAATACAATTTTGACAAAATTTTGTAAAGAAATACAATTTTGACAAAATTTTGTAAAGAAACAAATTTTTGTCAAACTTTTCTATAGAAATAAAATTTTTGACAAAATTTTGTAAGAAATACATTTTTGTCAAAATTTTCTTTAGAAATAAAATTTTTTAACTTTTTTTATAAACCCAAATCTTTTATTAGGTTAGGTTAAAAAGAGGGTGCAGATATTAGTCCACCCCATGCCACTATGGTCATACATCTAAGCCACTAATCGGCCTGTTGTGCGCTCTTAAAACTATAAAGTAACCTCTAAAAAGAAAATTTAAGTTAGGAATTCCGTGCTACTTACAAAATCCTTAATTGTTTTCAATACCACTCCCCTAAGTTGGTTCATGTCTGGAATTGTGTTTCCATCTAAGTGCCGTTATCTGTTAGACGCGAAAGCCGGGCAATGACAAAGGAAATGCTCCAACGTCTCATCATCTTCCCGGCATTTTCTAGCACATGATATCACTTGCCGCACCGATTTTACACAAGTCCTATGTGTCCCGTTATAATACCAATAGCTATACTGACCTCCTTCTTGCTTCCTTTCAGTAATAGCCTCGTTTTCTCACGATCTGGATCCCCCCATGGGATTTTCGCCGTCCTACCGACCGTTTCGCTGTTCCACAATGTTGCAAGCGTATTCGTCGCCCACTCAATTAACTCAGACTGCCTCGACCCGAAAGGCTTCGGGTTAACTAAGTTTATTGACGGCAGTCCTCTGGCCTGTTATTGCCCGGCACCCAAACGATGCGGATTTTGCCATCCTCAGAGATGGTGTTAATCTCCTTCTTACACTGCAAGACTGTTCGCGACCTTACCGTCGTGGTTGTTATTGCCCTTATGGCAATTTTACTGTCGGTAATGATGTTCACACTCGACTTCCTCGCGTTAGCACCACACCCCTTCACGCATTCCGTTATCGCCCGAATCTTCGCCTGCAGGATCGTCCCTGGGTTTTTAATGTATGGTCCTCATCGCTCCGCCTATGCCAAGACAACATGTTCTCTGAACCTGCTGTATGGTCCCTATGTTGCACTTTTTCTCCATAGCAGTCCACCAAACTACTGAGGCGTAAGTAAGTATTGTTCTAATCACGCTCCTGTAGAGCCAGTGGACTATCCTAGGATTCAGGCCCCATTTCGAGTCTACGACCCGTCTACACAGTGCCCACCATCTGTGAGTCATCTCAGTACGCTCCTGAATGTGACACTTCCAATTCGATTCCTGTCCAAGATCACACCTTAGTATTGGACCTTGTCAGATATCGAAATCGTCTTATTGAGGAAACGTGGTGCGTTAAATTGGCCCATCTTCGTCTTCCTCGTGAACATGCATATTTCAGTCTTCTCTGGGTTAACATTGAGACCTCTGGGTCTAGCCCAGTCAAATGCCATATGCAAGACCCTTCTTTCGGCCCTTTTGCATAGCTCGATCGGAGCCTTACCCCTAAGAAGTATTATAACATCGTCTGCGTAGCAAACGGGTTCAAATCCCTCCTCAGTCAGCATCCGTAATAAGTCATTTATGGTGGTCACCCATAGGAGTGGCGATAAAAAAAATCAAATCTTCTATAATCAATGCTAAAATTTGTAATGGCAATCCTGTTCATGTCCTGGATCTTCATACATTGAACGGAAACTGCGTAGCATAACATGTTTCCGGTGCGTGTTCTCAATGGTACTAGGCTCGTGCAATGTCTATACTTCGCGCCATCATTTACACACTCTTGACTCGTTTCATTTCGACTCGACTCACACTGCCATTCTGTCAGCAGAGTAGGTATTCCGCTGATAGTCCCTAAACAGCAAAGTATGTTTGCCAATAGCTCGTAGGTGGTGAACCGGATGCATATGTTTGTTAACGGTACCCACGATTTTTCCAAACACCCACTTGGAAAATACCCATTGCACCCACCACATGCGACTGTATATACAATACTTCTATGTACGTTTTGAAATCGAGCTATGGGGGGTAGTGGGTTTTCATAGAGTTTGTAGGTGATTTTGTTGCTCCCACTCGCCTTTGCATCAATATATTGGCATTTGTGTGAGTAGGGGCAGGACATGCGTTTTTCCAATTGCATTTTCCAAACATCGCTGTGTTATCAATTAACGCTGCTATTTACGCACGTCTCTGGACATAATGTTCATACTTATGGACATACGTATGTAGTATGTTTGTGCAAGCATGCATGCAAACTATTGCATGGTGGCAAGTTGCTAGAATATTGGGCTGTAGCTAATGTTTGCATATGTGGGTGGTAATTTGTAAATGTATTAATTTGTGTGCTATTAATAAAATTCAGCCATGTATTTGTGAAAAAGCTTTTTGCACATACACATGCAAATGTGTGTGTGTGTAAGGATATTAAAAACCATTGATTGCAAAAAACCTCAAATGGAACTGTGGTTTTTTTGCCTTTGCCCACATACGAGTATAAAGTTTGTGGAGACCAAAGGAAGAAGGGAAATTCAAACGAGTTTCATTTGTAATTTCTAGTTTTTATTTGTCAATAACTAAAAATAGTAGAAGTTTAATATGGATTCGGAATTAGATACAGCCAAACGAAAAATGCGGTTTCCTTTACCTTACCAAGAGTCATAACCGTTCGAAAAACATAACTGATTTCAAATTCAAAACTGCAAGAGACCTTAGGTTAGGTTGATAAGAGGGTACAGATATAAATCCGTCCCATGCCACTATGGACATACACCTAAGCCAGTAATCGGCTTGTTGTGCGCTTTAAAAACTACAAAGTAACCTCTAAAAAGAAAATTTTAAGGTAGGAATTCTGTGCTACTTACAAAATCCTTAATTGTTTTCAATACCACTCCCCTAAGTTGGTTCACGTCTCGATAATCTGTGTCGAAATAGCCATGTCCGTCCCTGCGTCTGTCAAAATCATTATAGCGGTGGGACGCGCAAAGCTAGCCGCTTGCAATTTTGCACCGATACCTAATACTGATGTAGGTCGTTGGGGATTGCAAATGGACCATATTGGTTCAGATTTCGATATAGCTCCCATATAAACCGATCTCCAGATTTGACTTTTTTTGCCCGATTTGGCTGAAATTTTACACGTAGTGTTCTGCTGAGAATTGCAACATCTGTGCCAAGTACAGTCTGAATCGGTTAAGAACCTGACATAGCTCCCATATAAACCGATCTCCCGATTTGACTTCTTGAGCCACTGGCTCAATAACATACACAAGAAACCACCACCATTCATGTCGCCGTTCTGTGCAGTCAAGTGCAAAACTTCTTTTCGGTTGAAAAAAGAACTCATATGAGAGATTTTGCCCAAAGGAGAGCCAAAAAGAGCGCAAAAAATGAAAAAGTAGGGAAGAATAAGATTTTTTTTTTGGTTTTTAGAAATTCTTACATTATATCGGAAATATTGGGTTGCCCAAAAAGTAATTGCGGATTTTTCATATAGTCGGCGTTGACAAATTTTTTCACAGCTTGTGACTCTGTAATTGCATTCTTTCTTCTGTCAGTTATTAGCTGTTACTTTTAGCTTGCTTTAAAAAAAGTGTAAAAAAAGTATATTTGATTAAAGTTCATTCTAAGTTTTATTAAAAATGCATTTACTTTCTTTAATGGCTTGCGTTTCAATATAAGAACTTGTCCATGTATTCCAAGTTCAATACATAAATAATATGTACAAAATAAATTATGAATCGAATTATGAAAAAATTCCTTAAACTTTTTTTTTCTGTGTAGTACCTAACATCTGTGAGCATTCTCAGTGCGCCCCCTGGATGTGGCACTTCCAGTTCAGTTTCTTTTGCAAGATCAATACCAAGTATTTAAACTTCTAGGATATTGAAATCATTTTGTTGAAGAAACATGGCACCTCAAATTGGTTCGCCTTCGTCTTTCAGGTAAACAAATCTCAGGTTAACATTTAGATCTAGCCCAGTCGTAAGACATCTCCAAGACTCTTTTGGCCCTTCTGGACTGCTGTTACGCGCTCATATAACCTTATTATAACCTTGTCTGCGTAAGACAGGACGGAGGCCACCGTGGCGCAGAGGTGGGTCATAGGCTACCGCCTTAATGCCGAACGCCTGTGTTAAAATTCGGACTCGACATAAAAATTGAGGCCCTTTATCATTGAACTAAAACTTTAATCGGACTGCAATCATTGATATGAGAGAAGTATCCCCTGTTCATGGGAAATTTATAGGTTGTTTATGGATTATAAACTGATTTCAGTTGATTTGCCAACGGGCAAATTGGTTATATTAGAAATATCCGTCTCTTCATTGAATTGCATACTTCTTTACAATTTACTTATTAGCTGAACGTTCAAAACACTGATATCGAATGAAACTGACAAAAATTTTCAACTCTATGCTAATTTTTATACTCACCACCATAGAATGGGGGTATACTAATCTATAGTCATTGCGTTAGTAACTACTCGAAATATTGATCTGGAACCCCATAGATATCCAGAGTCGATCTAGCCATGTCCGTCCGTCCGACCGTCCGTCCGTTCGACTGTCGAAATCACGATAGCGTTCGAATGCGTACAGCTAGCCGCTTGATACTTTATATTGATGTAGGTCGTTGGGGATTGCAAATGGGCTATATCGGTTCAGATTTAGACATAGCTCCCATATAAACCGATCTCCCCATTTTACTTCTGAGCCCCTGGAAGCCGCAACTTTTATCCGATTCGGCTGAAAATATGGCACATAGTGTTTTTTTATGACTTCCATCAATTGTGTCAAGTACGTTCTAAATCGGTCAAGAACCTGATATAGCTCCCATATAAACCGATCTCCTGATTTGACTTCTTGAGCCTCTGCAGCCTCAATTTTCATCCGATTTGGCTGAAATTTTGCACATAGAGTTCTGTTATAACTTCCAACAACTGTGTCAAGTACGGCCCAAATCGGTCTATAACCTGATATAGCTCCCATATAAACCGATCTCCCAATTTGACTCCTTGAGCCTCTGCAAGCCTCAATTTTCATCCGATTTGGCTGAAATTTTGCACATAGAGTTCTGTTATAACTTCCAACAACTGTGTTAAGTACGTTCTAAATCGGTCAAGAACCTGATATAGCTCCCATATAAACCGATCTCCCAATTTGACTCCTTGAGCCTCTGCAAGCCTTAATTTTCATCCGATTTGGCTGAAATTTTGCACATAGAGTTCTGTTATAATTTCCAACAACTGTGTTAAGTACGTTCTAAATCGGTCAAGAACCTGATATAGCTCCCATATAAACCGATCTCCTGATTTGACTTCTTGAGCCTCTGCAGCCTCAATTTTCATCCGATTTGGCTGAAATTTTGCACATAGAGTTCTGTTATAACTTCCAACAACTGTGTCAAGTACGGCCCAAATCGGTCTATAACCTGATATAGCTCCCATATAAACCGATCTCCCAATTTGACTCCTTGAGCCTCTGCAAGCCTCAATTTTCATCCGATTTGGCTGAAATTTTGCACATAGAGTTCTGTTATAACTTCCAACAACTGTGTTAAGTACGTTCTAAATCGGTCAAGAACCTGATATAGCTCCCATATAAACCGATCTCCCAATTTGACTCCTTGAGCCTCTGCAAGCCTCAATTTTCATCCGATTTGGCTGAAATTTTGCACATAGAGTTCTGTTATAACTTCCAACAACTGTGTCAAGTACGTGCCCAAATCGGTCTATAACCTGATATAGCTCCCATATAAAACGATCTCCCGATTTGACTTCTAGAGCACTTACAAGCCACAATTTTCATACGATTTGGCTGAAATTTTGCAGGCAGTGTTCCCTTATGACTTTCAACAACTGTGCCAAGTATGATCTTAATCTGTATATAATAAAATATAGCTCCCATATAAACCGATCTCCCGATTTCACTTCTTGAGCCCCTGGAAGCCGCAATTTTTGTCCAATTTGGCTGAAATTTTGCACATAATGTTCTGTTATGACTCTCAACAACTGTGCTAAGTACGGTTCAAATCGTTCTATAATCAGATAAAGCTACCATATTTTAGCAGAATCCATGGTGGTGGATTCCCAAGATTCGGCTCGGCCGAACTTGGCACTCTTTTACTTGTTATTTCATTACTTTATCTTCAGGCAACGCAACTATAGTTGAGTTGCCATCCATAATCGACCCCTTAGATAGTAGCGTAAGGCAAGGGATTTGAAACCGTGTCCTATGCAGACGAGATAACAGATGTGTCTGCTCTATCCTCGCATAAGTCACCACTTCTTCACAAATTTCTAAGCTTCTATCATATCATTTACTGCGCTTCGAGTACTGACAGCAGACCACTACTTGCTAACATAGACACTTGAATTTAAATTCTAAAAGTGTTTTAGCCATAATTTTTATTTTTTTTAATTTAAGTTTTATTGTATATATTTTTTTTTAAATTATTTATTTAACAAATACTTTTTTCTTTATTTTAATGTCTGATAAATAACATAACGAGTTTGAATATGAATGCCACCTACTCCTCTATGTATGGGCCTGCACATATCCTTGTTTTCAACCCATTCCTCTCTCTCTCTCTCCCATGCTCTTTCTCTTTTACCCAACATGCCAATAACAAACAACAAATGATTTAAAATTCTGATGTGATATTGTGTGATGGTAATTTCAATATACAAACCGCACTTCTCCATCCCCATCCTTCCCCTTCCTCGAACTCGTCCATTTAAAATGCATTCTCTTTTGAATTTGGGTGTTATTTTACTTTTTCCACCATCGAAAAAAAAAGAAGTAACTAACAAACTGCGCTCGTATCAATGGACAGGCTTTTGTACAGCCCCAATACTACAGCACAGATGCTCGCTCCAAATATACGGGTGACTGCCCAAGTGCATACACAGATAATAACATTAGCGCAGCAGCCGCCGCTTTTTAATGTTGGCAACTGCATTTTGTGTGCATTTACGCTTCGTTATCATTTTATTTTCCTGTCATTTGTTGTTTTCCGCTTTTGCTATTTTCATACATGGTACATATGTATAACGTATGCTATGTGTGTAAATAGTTACCTAAGCTTATGTCTCAAATGTTTGTGTGAATGCGTTTTTTGTTTTGTTGGGTCTCGCTATCAAGTTCGTTCTCTATATACGCTGATCCTTTTATTTGTTCCAGCGCCGAAAAGTACTGTTAACATATTATAAAGTCTCATACTGAGCCTAAATGTAGGCTATACAATATATTAACACTACTCAGTACACTTGTGTGCGTAAGCACACTGCTGTTATATGCATGACAAGCAAAGGCCTAGCTAGCGTAATGTTGCGTCAAGCAAGTTGACGCCAACTCGACTCAAAACGCACAGCAACTGTCAAACATGGGCTCCTTGCTTGTATGGCCATATTGTTGACAAAACATTTCCATGTATGCAAATCGCCAGATGCGAGGGACCTACAAAAAAGTTTTGAAAATCAAGTCGCAAAGAATAGAATGAAATAAAACTTGCACAAATTTTTCTATAGAAATAACATTTTGACAAATTTTTCTATAGAAATATTTCCAAAAACGGGACAGGGGGAGGGGGGCGGAACCTCCCCCTTACCCCAATTTTCAGAAACGACAGATCTCGGAGATGCGTGAACCGATTTAAACGAAATTTTGTATGCCACCTCATGGTACCCCAAAAACACGAAATTTTGGGGTCAACTAACCTGGTGGGGGAGGCGCCCCATCTCAAAACCCACCCGAACGGTCATGTTTACCGACTGGGACGATATGGGTATCAAATGAAAGGTTTTTAAGAGTAGAGTACGAACTTGGCACAAAAATGCCAACTTATATGACGGGGGGTTCCCCACCTCCAAAAACACCACCCCACAGGACAATTTTATCGCTTTCGGCAATATGGGTATCAAATGGAAGGTATTTACAAGTAGAGCACAAATCTGACATTCAAAATTATGCTTTGGTGCTTGAGGGGCATCCCCATTCCCCAATAACCCCTCAACAAGAAATATATGTACCGATTATGACAATATGGGTGTCACAGGAAAGGTTTTTGAAAGTTGAGTACACATCTGTTATAAGTATTCTATCCAAGGTGTTCACGTGGTCTCTCCAACCCGAAAACGGGCATGAATGTCCAACGTCACTAAATGGGCATAAAATGAAAGGTCTTTAAGAGTTGACTACGAATCTGATTTACACATTTGGGACAGAGCCTGGGATCGGTCACTTACCTAATAAGACGTGTAGTTCGATCGGGAAAATATAGGAACTTGACGAAAGAGTTCGAATCTAATGTTGATATAAGGATTCAAGTATCTGGGTCACGTCCTGCCGTTCAGCCGTACATGAAGATTTCGACATAAAATGACTCAAATAAATTGTCTTTTGAGTCTTAGCGTCGGGGGGACCGACCCTCTCCACCCAATAAAAGCAACACCAAACTGTCATGTAGGACGACCGAGAATATATTGTATTCAAATGAAAGGACGTGTCAGAGGGCAAAGGCCAATTAAAAAAAAAAAAATTAAAAATAATAAATGAAGACCGATCAGGTATTCTATCCTGAGCAATTAAAGGCCTTTGGTAGGAGAGTACACTTTTTACCCTCAAATTGGACATAGCCACAGGAGGACCTGCGGATCATTAAAAATGTAGTATCCCAGGTGGAAGCTTTGAAATAAATATTTTGAAAGTAGATAAACAATACAAAAAAAATATTGTGGATCTAAACGGGCCACCGTAGAGCAGAGGTTAGCATGTCCGCCTATGACGCTGAACGCCTGGGTTGGAATCCAGGTAAAACTTCTCTCCAAAGAGGTGTCGCACTGCGGCACGCTACAAAAAGGAGGCCGCTTATCATTGAGCTTAAACTTGAATTGAACTGCACTCATTGATATGTGAGAAGTTTGCCCCTGTTCCTTAGTGGAATGTTCATGGGCAAAATTTGCATTTGAATTTGAATTTTGGATCTGAACTAGACCCGTAGCCCTGAAAATCTTGATCGCCACCTTGAAAATGCTTGAACTTATAGGCCTCAAACAAAATCGTGCTCTAGCACGATGTCAATATTAACCCCCTTTAATCTGGCCATGTTTGCCTATCATGGCAATTAGGGGTTCAAAAAACAGGTATTTGATAGTAGAAAACGAATTTGATATCCAATTTTGAGGCCTATTGTTTGGGGGTCGTCTCACCCCATAAACTTCCCCTAAACCAATTGCATTTGCGGCTCAAATAAAAGCAATTTAACAGTAGAGCACGATGCTGATCATTTTTCAGGGCTAAGTGTGTGGGTGGCCGCCCCACCCTACTTACCCCTCAAACTGGCCATATTTGTGGATTATGGCAAAGAGGGGTTCAAACCTGAATCCGTTTTATGACCAAGTGTTTCAGAGACGATTCATCTCATAACCTCACCCTGAACCACACATATAGCGACTATAGCAATATGTAGCTCAAATGTGGTTTTTGGGAGTAGAGTATGAATCTGATATCCACTTTCGGGACAAAGGGTTTGGCTACTCCAATCCACAACCAAAACCCAGAGAATGAAGTAGATCTAACATCCAAACTTTAATGGGCGGATCCTCCGCTTACCCTATTTTCAAAAGTGCCAGATCTTGAAGATGGATGGGGTACCACCTCACCCCCAAAAACACCCTCATACCGGACATATTTACCAGCCATAGCAATATAAGTCTCAAATGAAAGAAATTTGGGAGTAGAACACCAAGATGATCACACTTTTGGGCGAAATATCTGCAATATCTAGCACCCCCAAACAGGACTTTTTTCCTTACCTTGCCAGTATAGGGTTCAGATAACATAAGAGAGTGAAAGAAGGCACAGCGGAGCGGGCCCTATCCAGCTAGTCTCATATATAAAAGTCAATTTGTGTTTGTTTGTCTGTCGGTTTGTTTTTTTGGTTCCGTATAGACTCAAAAACGGCTGAACCGATTACCTTGACATTTTCACAGATTGTATATGTTGGTCTGGAAGGAAACATAGGTTATATAATTTTTTTGATATGGGAGAGGGGGGCGGACCCTCCCCCTTACCCGAAAAGTAAGACCCAAAAATAAAAGTGGACCGATCGGGACAATATGGGATTTAAATGAAAGGCATTCAGGAGTGAAGCACAAATTTCATATTAAAAATTGGGTCCAAGTAACTGGGGGGCCGCCCCAGCCTCAAAACCCCCTAAAATAGGTTTATTCGACAATCATGACAATATGGGACTTAAATGAAAGGTATTCGGGGGTAGATTACGAATTGGTCAGGAAGCAGAAATAGGATTTATAATTTGTGGATATCGGAGGGAGCTGGACCCTCCCCCGTTACCCCAAAAATACCACCCAATATCGAAAGTGGACCGATAAGGACAATATGGATATCAAATGAAAGGTATTGAAGAATAGAATACGAATATGGTATGAAAAATTGGGTCCAAATATCCAGGAAGTCGCCCTAACCACAAAACTCCCCCAGACAGACATATTGGACGTTCTTGTCAATATAGGGCTCAAATGAAAGTATTCGGGAGTAGATTACGAATATGTGAAATAAATGAAGTCCATCTAATGGATGGTTTTACCACCCCAAAAGGCCCCCCAAATGGGCATATTAACCGACCATGACTATATGGGACTCTAATGAAAGGTATTTGGGAGTAGATTAGGAAAATGACATTCAAGTGCGAAGGGTATTTAGTTGGCGCTTAACTCCCTTAAAACACCTCAAATAGATTATTTGAACCATCATGACAATGTGGGACACAAATGAAGGTATTTGAGAGTGTTTGTGGGTAATAATATGAGGCTCAAATGAAAGGTTTTTTGGAGTTGCAAACGAATTTGATACTTGTATTTAAGGCAAATTGGCGGAGTGCAAGCCCCAGCCCCAAAACGCCCTTCAAACAGTACATATTTATTTCGACCAGAACCATTATGGGCGAAGAGCACGAATTTGACATCCAGCACTCACCACCCCCAAAAAGTACTCCCCGTTAAATGGATATATAGACCAATCACGACAGTATAGGGCTCAAATGAAACAGGACTTATTTATCGACTATGGTAAAATTGGGCTCATATAAAAAATATTTGAGAGTATAACACGAGGCTTATGTTTATTTTAAAGGCCAAGTATCTGCGTGGCCACCTCAATCCCAAAATACACCCCAAATCGAACATATTTAACCACTACAATATAGGAGTCCAATGATAAAGGTCCTCCTTTTTATAGCCGAGTCCCTACGGCTTCCCGCAGTGCAACACCTCTATGGTGAGAAGTTTTCACATAACTTTGGTGCATGGTAAGGCACCTCACACATATCGCCAACATTAGGAGGGGATAACCACCACTTAACATTTCTCGGCAGGATTTGAACCCAGGCGTGTAACATTATTGGCGGACTTGCTTACATCTGCGCTTCAATGGCACGAATTCGTTATCCACATTCGGGGCTTACTATACCAAAACAGAATTTATTATTTGGTACGGACATGTTTTTTGGCCTAGAGACAAAGCCTGTTGAAATGGAAAAAATCGGTTCAGATTTGAATATAGGTCCCATGTTCGTCCGATTTGGAGTAATGCTGCAATAAAATGGTCATTTTTTAACCGGTTCTTTCGAAATTCGGCAGGAAGAATTTTTGTATGACCCGATTGTTAGCCGATTCTCTTGAAATTTTGTTGGAACAATTTTCTCTTGATTCTCAACATTGCTGATGAATATCATAGAAATTGGCAAAGATTTAGATATAGCTCTCACATATATATATATATAAATATATATATATATATATATATATATATATATATATATATATATATATATATATATATATATATATATATATGTATATATATATATATATATATAAATATATATATATATATATATATATATATATATATATATATATATATATATATATATATATATATATATATATATATATATATATATATATATATATATATATATATATATATATATATATATATATATATATATATATATATATATATATATATATATATATATATATATATATATATATATATTTTTGTTGACCGCATTGTTTGAGCCCATTTTTTCGGTAAAATGGTTGTTTTGACGACATTCGTATGTTTTGAGCCCAGCCTCCAAACTTTTTGCATGCCAACCGTATGTTTCGACGACATTGACATTTTTGACAAATTTTCACAACCGGCCTTGCCACTTTTTCATGAATTTAGCGCCGTTGCTTACATTCTTACTTATCAACACTGTACTCTTACTGTCTCTAATATAATACTTTCTTCTAAAGTTTAACAAACATGCGTACTTCACAAGTGTTCAACAAAATGTAAAGTAGTAATTGTTGTTTAACCATGAATGTAATTAAAAATCTTTTGTAATTTGCCTAGATCACCCTCATTAATGGATTCATTGGAATAGAACAGTTTAAATTGTTGAAAACTCCTTTGTACAGCTGTTTTCTTTACCAAGAGCTTTCTTTTGCAAAAGAAATATGTAAATCGGTCAGTAGATAAATGTTATAGCCTCCAGAAAGGTTTGGCGGTAAAAAGTGGCCAGCTTGCGTACTCTTTAATAAACATAGGGGCCAACCATAAGCGTAGAAAGGTTTCTGGGGGTGCGCTTACCATCCCCTTGAAAAGTTGTAGCGTTGTTTTAGGCAAAATTGGCCAATTTTATTGCTTCTCAGAGGGTTTTTGCCCTCCAGGATAATTGACTGGGTACGCTAATGGGCCAAAAACTTATGTTGTCTACAAATGTCGAGAATATGAGAGACTATAGTGTGCTGATCATGTGTGTTATGTTAAGCTTTAGGTTTGTTCAGACAATACATGCATCTTGGAAGTCAACAGATCCCCACATGCAAAATTTTACCTAAATCAAATAAGAATTGGGTTCTTCAGGCGCTCAAGAAGTTAAAGTGGACAATCGGTCAGCCTATGAACCGTATATATACAAAATTTACAGTCAAAACGAGTGGAAAAATGCGCCCCCATGTACACTCAACCAAATTTGTTATTCAAAACAGCAGAAATGTTAGTTAAAACCGCAGTTTTTGTCTGCTGAAAATGGGAAAACAGACATTACTGCTGATTCAGCAAACTTAGGACTGCTGAATTAACAACATTTTATTACTACTGAATCAGCAAACAAAATCTGCTGTTTTGAACACACAAGTCTGCTGAAAAAAAAATTTGTGTGCTATTTTATATGTTTGCCTGGTACTTGTTGTGGTTACTTAAGCCATTTTTTTTACTTTTTTTGAAATTTTGTTGGAAGAGATGATTCTAATTTGTGAAATATTACTGTAGACGAATGCTTTACTAATGTATATATGATTGGCATGGCCTTTTGTATCTAAATTTAAAGAAAAAAGGTTATGGGAAGTTTATATCCAGTGGTGATTATAAACGTCCACTGAGACTCACATTTTCATTTGTATCTTATTTTTTCTTCTAATATCCCCTTCATGATAAAGCAGCAGTAATTTTCAGCAAACTACAGACTTTTCAGCAGTAAGCCTGCTGTTCTGAAATTGCAGAACTACTGCTGTAATAGCAGACAGTCAGCAGACAATGTTTGCTGCTATCAGCAGGTTTTTTCCTATGAGTGTACCTAAAAAGGTAAATTTGGCAATTAGTTTATATGGAAGCTTATCAGACTAATGATTGATTCCGATCATACTTGGTGTGTATGTATATTCTAAACTGAGGTTTCATTTTGCAAATATGTCCTTTATTTTCAGTTGGAGTATAATTAATATACATATTACAAACAGGGATCCGGAGCGGGTACCTTTTTTCCGCTCCCGCTCCGACAAAAGTTTTTCCGCTCCGCTCCGGCAAAAAATTTTTCGCTCCGCTCCACGCTCCACTCCCGCTCCTTTATATTTAAATTGACTATTTTTTATTTTTCAATTTTATTTATGCGATTTTTGTTCGGCTTGAAGTCCTTTTTGTTTAATCAAATTCACTGGATTTTGGGTGTATTTAATTAAATTTTATTTTCATTTTTGTTTATTTACTGCCTCTTTTTTTCTTTTTATACACATCGTCATGGGGCAAGCGATATTTTAATTTTGTCATCAAGCAATATATAAGACCGATTATATGTATTCTAGATCGTCGTCTATATTGGACTATATCTTTATGAAATCCCCATATAAACCGATCTACCGAAATGACTTCTTGAGCCTCTAGAGGGCGAAGTTTCCATTCGATTTGTCTGAAATTTTGCACAATTTGGTTTCTTTTGTGACCTGCATTCTTGTCAAGTATAGTATCAATTGCTCAATAACCATATATAGCTGCCTAATATTATTGTATCATTTGATTACTATTGTAATAGTTTTAGTATAGTTCTTGAAATCATTCGATGGGGGCTTTTAGCTTCTCTTTCCACTTTTTTTATTTCTATGGCTGGGGAGCCGATTTTTATCTCTTCTATAATTTTCATATCTCTTTAATTCTCTAATTTTATTTTATGTTTTTAGTCTTAAATTAAATTAAATTAAAAATTATTACTTAACTTTTATTAGTAGTATTTTTTAGATAGTTAGGATATTGTAATACGATATTAGGTCTTAAGAATTTTCTGACTTTGAATTACATTGTATGAAATAAATGAAATGAAATGAAATGAAACCGATCTTGTTCGATTGTGCTTTCTCAGCCCCTAGAGGGCGCAATTCTATCGGATATGTCTGAAATTTTTCATAATTTCTCTAACATACTCGCCACATATTGGCTAAGCCGGTGATAAAATTAACGTATAACCCGACCTGCCGATTTTACTTCCTGTAAACCTGTAGAGGACCCAATTATTATTCGATTTGGCTGACATATTTCTCTTAACAATTTTTCCAATAACCTCCAAAATCCATGCCAAGTATGGTCTAAATCCGTCTCTGTTCCGATTTTACTCAATGTCCACGTGTGGGCCAATTTTGATCATATTCGGTTCTAGTGCCACAAGCCTTAAACACAGTTGCAAACATTAGGTTATAAATAAGGACTTTATGGCTTTAGATCACACTTGGTCTGATATGGAGCATATGAGGTTCTGACGCCGGGTGGCCGAATGCAACTCCATGTTTCATGTTTATAGCAAAATATGATCTAATCTGGACCAAATTTGTTCGGCCAAAGGGAAAATTGGTCTAAACCAACTATTCTAAATTTCAGCCAAATAGGGAAATAAGGCTTTTTATCATATTAAGACCCCAAATCAGCAGATCGGGACAACTATATCCTAACATGTACCTACCTCGGCCACATACGATGTGGATGTCGACGTTCATAATAAAACTCACTATTCCAATTTTTATCGAAATCGGGTAGTAATTCCGCCTCTTATGAGCTTAAGACCCTTAATAGGTAGATTGATCTTTAATACAACTATGCCGTAATGTAGTGCGATCTAGATCATACTCGTTCTCAATGTCGACGTTGTTTTTTATGCCCCAGAGGTTTTCAGTGATGGTTAGATCCCGTGATGCCGATAGGCCTTCCACACTTGGTACAAAACGATCTTAGATCTATAATTGTGCTAGTCTGGAAGAGTGCTTTGAGTCCTTAAAGCCCCAATTAGACGAGCCGACAAGTCATACGACATGTCACTTTCTGTAATCATAAGACTTGTCTTACTTTACTTTACTTTATATGGCTATTACAGAACTTTGTTCCATGTGGCCAATGTAAACGGGGTTATAGCCAATGAATAGACAATTTTGGCGACAATGATATTTATAACGAAGGTAATGTTTTGACAACCGTCAACGTCGCAAGTGCCCATTTAAGGACAATTACATTACATAAAACACACATAACACCAACTTAAGGCTGGTACTAACTTCTTTTTCACCGGTGAAAATCCACATTTTTCGCCGGTTACTTTTTTTAGATAACAGACTTTAAAACAAAATAACACGCTGATTTTATTTAGTAGGATATTTTTTCATTACTTAAAGCTATCTCAAATCAAGTAGATTTGGGTTGTAGTGTAAAATCATGTTTACACTAGCATCCAAATCTACTTGATTTGAGATAATCTCCCAAAACCGTTAAAGCACATTTACATTAAATCCGGATTTAGTGGTCAATGTAAACGGGGTTTTAACACTACGATTAAAGAGATTTGCATTTATCAACAGGGATGTTTTTGAAAGCATTTTTATGGTGATCAGAATTTTTATTGTGTTTAACACATATATTGTGGTCTGCAATTAAATGTGTGAAACGATTTTATTAAATTTAACACCAAATTTTATAAATTCAATAAGAAATTGTCAGATGTTGACAAAAACTGCTGGCCAAAACTACCAATACCGGTATTCGATACAAACGCAGTGTTGCATTTCAATTTCGAAGGAGGTTTGCTGCAAATCACCTCAAATAAGTAGATTTGCTCACACTCAAAATGTATGGAAAACCTCTTCTTCTTCTTCTTCCCCAATCTGACATTCTAAATGAATGTCAGATTTTATAAAAAGATAGTATTAGACTCTCGGTCTTTGGCACTATCTTTATCACGTTCCTTTGACGTATTATCATGGAAAACCTCGTCGCAAAACACGAGTTTTGCGAAAGCTCGTCGCAAATCTAGATTTGCTCTAAAGGTGGGTATTAACTTCCTGTTTCACAGTGAAATACCCATGTTTTTCACGATTACTTTTTTGAAAAACTACAAAAATCTCACTAACAAGGTGGGCATTAACTTCCTGTTTCACAGTGAAATACCCATGTTTTTCATGATTAGTTTTTTGAAAAACTACAAAAATCTCACTAATAACATAAAAATTTATTTTATATTTTATCAAAAGTATTGAGGAAATGTCATAATGAATGAAATCTGCATGTTTTTTTGCTTCAAAATCTATTATATATAAAAAGTAATCGTGAAAAAATATTCATTTTCACGGTAAAGGTGGGTATTAAGTTCGTGTTTCACCGTGAAAATGAATATTTTTTCACGATTACTTTTTTAATATAATAGATTTTGAAGCAAAAAAACATGCAGATTTCATTCATTATGACATTCCCTCAATACTTTTGATAAAATATAAAATACATTTTTATGTTATTAGTGAAATTTTTGTAGTTTTTCAAAAAAGTAATCGTGAAAAACATGGGTATTTCACTGTGAAACAGGAAGCTAATACCCACCTTTAAACACGAACTTAATACCCACCTTTAAGTGTAAACAAGACATAAACAAGACATTACGGTATTTGCCGCTCAAGGTAGATTCTTTGGTGGTCGATTTTTGTTGTTCTGCTAATGACGCTACCTCTTAGTTGTACCATGAGTAATAGTCTTTAAACAGTTACTAAAAATGCGCATGCACCGAATTATGTCTGTTAAAATAAGCTACGGTGGTGTTTGTTTTTCGCTTGTATTTTGTCATCATGCGATTTGTTAATGTTGTTTAATTATTATGTAATTTTAAACGTTTCTTCTAAAGGGCGGAACTAACTTCTTTTTTCGCCACAATTTTCGCTGGTTACTTTTTTTAGATAACAGATTTTAAAGCAAAAAAAAACACACTGATATCATTTAGTAGGACATTTTCTCATAACTTACGCTAAAATTTTAATAAAATTGTTATTTAATCATTGATATGTTTTAGTGTTTGAAAAAAGTAATCGCGAAAAATATTAATTAAGGCTGGTACTAACCTCGTTTTTCACCGATGAAAACTTATATTTTTCGCGATTACTTTTTTGAAAAACTGCTCAATCCCGGCGTGACCATCTTACAATTTTCAGCGGTGGTTATCCCCTCCTAATGCTGGCAACATTTGTGAGGTACTTTGCCATCTAAAACTTCTCCTCAAAAGAGGTGTCGCACTGCGGCACGCCGTTCGGACTCGGCTATAAAATGGAGGCCCCTTATCGTTGAGCTTAAACTTGAATCGGACTGCACTCATTGATAAGTGAGAAGTTTGCCCCTGTTCCTTTATGGAATGTTCATGGGCAAAATTTGCAATTTTTTTCTCAAATGTCAATGATAAAATAACAATTTTATTAAAATTTTACCGTAAGTAATGAGGAAATATCCTACTGAATGAAATCAGCGTGTTTGTTTTCTTTAAAATCTGTTATCTAAAAAAGTAACCAGCGTAAAATATTGCGAAGAAAGAAGTTAGTACCGCTATTAACTTATGAAACAATTTTATTCAAAGTATTGGCTGGTACTAACCTCCTTTTTCGCCGATGAAACCCACATTTTTGGCGATTACGTTTTTGAAAAACTAGTTGTGTTCGTTTACCCAATAATTTGTACAAATTTGCACAAATTTTTACTGGAAGTCGTTCGCGTACTTTACTTGCCAGCAGAAGAGAGCGGGAGAGTGCGTGAGAGCAAACACAATTTTGAGAGTTTGGTAAATGAGAGCTTGCAAATTTCTGCTAGAGGTTTTTTCCCAGCTGCAATTCGCAGCATCGAACAGATGTTTTTTGAAATTCAGCTGTTTTATTGAAATAAATAGCAAAAGAGAATAGAGGCTGTTCTTACTCTCCTGCAAAGTTTTACTGGCAAATATTTACTGGAAAGTAAACGAACACAGCTACTACATAAATATCATGGTGTAACAGTTAAATGTGATCTCACTTGTAAAACAACCACAAATCATATGTTGCAGTCCGCCATCTCGTCATCTAAATGTCATTTCAAAAATGACATTGTTCTCAATACAGCCAAAGAAATTTGCGCTGGTGTGTGTACGTGTGCAGGTAAAATAAGAGAAAGAGAGACACAATCAAAGAGAACAGGGTTCACTAACAGAAGGTTAGGTCATCTGCCCAACAACAACAAAATCAACTAAACAACCCTGTGGCGATGGTGGCGCAAATTCCCACTAGGCTGTCAAAATTCTTTTAGTTTTTATTTGCATTAGCATGTGTAGCAGCCACAAGATCATCAGATCTATGATTATAAACGTGTAAATTACAAATTAAAGCAACTAAAATGTGAAGAAATTAACAAAATGTGAAAAAATTTAAAATCCAAACAACGTATTTGACGTTCTAGTGGGATTGTAACAACTCTGGAATTGCAAAAAATTCTTTCAGCTGGGTAGGCAGTGCTGCCAGGTCTTTTTCGCAAAAAATCGTCAAAATTGAGAAATAAAATCGTCAAAAATTTTCGGTAAATAAAACTGGTCAAAATCAATTAAATTGTGAGATTTTCAAAGGGTGAACGAGCTAATAGAAAGTTTACCAATGCCCTTACTTCAAAAATATTGGGGGTTAATTAATTTTTTTATTATAGTTTTATGCCCATATTCACAAAACTTAAAGTGGCATTAAAGTAGGCTTATTTGACAGATTTCCTTTAAAGAACTGTCAAATAAACCTACTATAAGGCTGCTGTTTATTTTCATAAATATATAATTTTTCACAATTTTAATTATGGAAATATACACAAAGAGTAACACGCTAAAGTAATTCAAAATCTACATCGCCCTTAAAACTTAACCATTTTTCACATTAAAATGATACGGATTTGTCACACAAAGTGAGCTATAAAAGACAATTCTGAACTTTTTTTTCTAATTTGAGGCTAATGTCAATGCAAATAGAGCCAGAAAAAAAAATCGTCAACTTATAAAGGGATTCAAATCCAAAATCGTCAAGCGTCAAAGTGCCAAATTTTGGATAAAAAATCGTCAAAATGACGTAAAATCGTCACGACTGGCAGCCCTGTGGGCAGGTGACCTAACCTTCTCTTTGTGAACCCTGAAAAAGAACGTTGTTGTAAATAGTTCTGTTCGCGTACATTTCCAATCAAAATTTGCCACTGAGTACGCGAACACACGCAATGTTAACACAGAACTGTACCGCAATTCTGTAACTTATAACGAAGTTCGTTTAGTTAAATTAATCGACAAAAAATTCGTTTGCACTAACGATTATGTTATTCTCTAAAGGCCAGTTTACACGATACGTCTGATTGATGATCATTGTGATAGTATTAGTGAAAAACAAAGGTGTATGCGTCACACCTACACATGATCATCAGTCATGGCCAAAAATCAAAATCACTTTGATTTTTTCGATGAATGACGCCTATCGATTACAGTTTACAAAGAAATGTGTAATCAATAATTGGCAGATATTGGAAAACACATTATGTGCCAATTAAAGCAATAAAATGAGAAGTAAACTATGAAAAATGAAATAAAATCAAAGAAAAGAAAAAAATCGATGTATCGTTTTTGGCAAAACCTGTAATCAACACGTACACTCGATGATTGTCAATCAAACGTATCGTGTACACTGGCCTTAATTCCTCATTAAAAGAAATCGTTATCTAGTTTTTCTCTCCGGCAACTCTCCCAAAAACAACGAAAACCACAAAGAGGAATTGACTAAAATAATAAGAAATTCTTTTGAAAGCTTGAAATTCTTCTTTTATTTAATATAAAAACATCACAAACCTAAATAAAATGTACACAATTATTTAGGCAAAGTGTTATCAATACCAATTTATAAAACTTTTTTATATTACGAAAAGAACGCCACCAGGCTTGTTAATTTATTGCACACACACATATCCTAAATGTTTTAAGAAAAAAAAACAAGAGAATAATTGCTCCTTAATCCATTGTAAATAATTATCTTTATTTCTTTCGCCAAAGTAAACACCAAATAATTTTCCATCGTTTAGTTCTCGATTTTCTATACGTTGACGAAAACAGTTGATTTTAACGATGTCGATGATCGTTAAAAGAGGGTACTGAATACCAAATTCTTTAAAATTTCTGCTATCGCTTTTTAACGAAACGATTTTCGATAAAACCCCGTACTGAATTCCACTACGGACATCTAAATACCGTCAAACTGGCCGGCTGCTTTCAGCTGTTCGCGTGAGATCACCTTCATAAATCCACCTTGCACAAATATCAATAATAAAAAAAACATTTTTATTAAAATTTCGCCGTAAGTAGTGAGGAAATGTCCTACTGAATGAAATCAGTGTGTTTTTTTGCTTTAAAATCTTTTATCTAAAATAAGTAACCAGCGAAAAATACTGCGAAATAAGAAGTTGGTACCGCCCTTATTACGATATCATTCACATTTTATCGTGTTTCAATAAAGTAACCACGAAAAACATGCGTTTTCAACCATAGACGGTAGATACTATAGATATGCCAAGCGACTCTTTTTTTGCGCTAGCTGCAAAGATTAGAAATAAACGAAGAAAATTGAGAGAAGAGAGAAATTTTGAGAGTACCGTTAATGAACAATAAAACTTATTTGGCTAGTTTTCAGTCGATTGTGGACACTATTTTGCTTTTAAACATAACATTATTTTTACAAAACATTTGTTAACTTTGTTGTTAGCTTATTTTTGTTAATTTAATTATGTTTTTAATAGTTTTTATGTTCACTGATTTTCTATTTTTTCTCTCTTGAGGTGACTCTTACGAATAGCACAAAAGAAAACGTCAGATTTCTAATCGTTGCAGCTAGACGCCAAAAAAGTGGGAGAGTGAAGACTTATCTTTATATATACATTGTTTTTGTTTTCAACTGTGAAAAGCGAACATAGTACTTACCTGGTACTAACTTCTTTTTCACCGTTATGGGCGGTACTACGTTCGCTTTTAGCGAAATTTTTTCACGACTACTTTTTTTAAATAGTAAATTTAAAGGCAAAAAAACTTTCTGATTTTATTCAGTAGTACATTTCCTTTTAGTTTATGAAACAATATTATTAAAATTATTATGTTATCATTAAGATTTTTTTAGTTTTTCGCAAAAGTAACCACGAAAAACATGCGTTTCCAACTGTGAAAACCGAACATAGTACTACCCTTTAAAAAGCACATTTTTCGCCGGTTACTTTTTTTAGATAACAGACTTTAAAACAAAAAACCACGCTGATTTTATTCAGTGGATATTTCTTCATTACTTAAGGTGGGTATTAAGTTCGTGTTTCACCGTGAAAATGAATATTTTTTCACGATTACTTTTTTTATATAATAGATTTTGAAGCAAAAAAACGTGCAGATTTCATTCATTATGAAATATAAAATAAAGTTTCATGTTTTTAGTAAGATTTATGTAGTTTTTCAAAAAAGTAATCGTGAAAAACATGGGTATTTCACTGTGAAACAGGAAGTTAATACCCACCTTTACTGTAAAATTTTAATAAAACTTTTATTTTATATAGATAAATGTGTAGATTTCCAAAAAGTAACCGGCGAAAAATATGGGTTTTCACCGGTGAAAAACAAAGTTAGTACTAGCCTTTAATTTGTACGGTAAAATAATTTGTACGGAACAATTAAAGGTGATCTCATTTGTACAGCAACATAAAAATCATATGGGGAATTCGCCATCTTGCCATCAAGCTGATCGCCGTTTTGCCAACACAAACAAAGAAATTTGTTTGCGTGAGTATGTACGTGTGCAGAAATTGTGCGTACGTGAGCAGAGAATATGAGAGAATAAAGATAACAACAAGACTGATTTATAAGGTGGTCTCTTTTGTACAATAACCACAAAGCATATGTCATAACATCGCGATAAACGAACATGTTGTTGTTGTAGCCACCCTTGCGTGTGGAAGGGGGGTAGCGATCCTTGACCAGCCTCTGAGAAGGCTATATCGTTCCGGTACATAAAACCTTTCGCAGTGGGAACGAAAACGAACATGTACCAGCATTTAGTGTTAATCCATTGTACAATAATAGAAGGTAACATCACCTGCCCAGCTGATGAAATATTGCAATCTCAGAGTTGTACCCAAATACACTCTTATGTCAAATGGTTTGTTTGGAGTTTAAATTGTTTTCAACAAATTGTTTATTTTTCGATATTTTTATTGTTTTAATTTATAATTATAATTTATATATTATTAATCACAAATCATTTAATTTTTTGGCTGCTGCACGTGGATTTGCAAATAAAAACTAGAATGTCAATTTGACAGTGTACAGAAATTTGACAGAAGAGTGGGAAATTCTACCCCAACCCCACAGGGTTGTATAGTTGATTTCGTTGTTGTTGGGCTCGTGACGCTACCTTCTATTATTGTACAATGTGTTAATCCTACCTTGCCTAAGTATACCATGATAATTTGAATACTTGAAAACATACCTTCGCAACCATGTATATATTACACAAGCGAGCAAAAATTAAATTTCTAGAAGTTAGAGATGTGGTTTTACTCCAGGAACAAGTATCTGATGTGTGTTTTATGTGACAAAGGCTTGTAAAGCTAAACAAGGCGGAATGTATGCAAGTTATTGCAGAGGAGTTTACGAAGGCTCACCCGCCGTTGTTCCAAAAATACGCTTTAGATTTGTGTTCCTGGGGCCCAAATTTAAAGGTGTTCAAAAATTGTGAAAAACATGTGTCCGCTCTATGATATGCAGTTTTTATCCTTTATTAATAGATGCTATCGATAAGAGGGAATCCAATGATAAACTATAGATCGCGTCGTGTCCGTCTGTCATAATGAAAATTTTCCCATTAACATTCTATTAAAGAACAGGGGCAAACTTCTACATATCATTCGAGTGCTGTCCGATTCAAGTTTTAAACTCAATAATAAGGGGCCTCCATTTTATAGCCGAGTCCGAACGGCGTGCAGCAGTGCGACAGCTCTTTGGATAGAAGTTTATACATGGCTAGTACTTCACAAATGTAGCCAGCATTAGGAGGGTCTAACCACCCCTACAAATTTTTTTCTGATGGTCTCACCAGGATTCCAATCCAGACGTTTAGCGTCATAGGTGGACGCGCTAACTTCTACGCTACGGTGGCATCCATAACATATAAAGCCATGTCCATTCGTCTGTCTGCAGAAATCACGCTACATGCTTTAAAAATTAATATAATTAACTGAAACTTTGCATAGATTCTTTTTTTTATACCCTCCACCATAAGATGGGGGGTATACTAATTTCGTCATTCTGTTTGTAACTACTCGAAATATTCGTCTGAGACCCCATAAAGTATATATATTCTTGATCGTCGTGACATTTTATGTCGATCTAGCCATGTCCGTCCGTCTGTCCGTCCGTCCGTCCGTCCGTCCGTCTGTCTGTCGAAAGCACGCTAACTTCCGAAGGAGTAAAGCTAGCCGCTTGAAATTTTGCACAAATACTTCTTATTAGTGTAGGTCGGTTGGTATTGTAAATGGGCCATATCGGTCTATGTTTTGATATAGCTGTCATATAAACCGATCTTGGGTCTTGACTTCTTGAGCCTCTAGAGTGCGCAATTCTTATCCGATTGGAATGAAATTTCGAAATTTGTTATGATATCCAACATCTGTGCCAAGAATGGTTCAAATCGGTTCATAACCTGATATAGCTGCCATATAAACCGATCTTGGGTCTTGACTTCTTGAGCCTCTAGAGTGCGCAATTCTTATCCGATTGGAATGAAATTTCGCACGACGTGTTTTGTTATGATATCCAATATCTGTGCCAAGAATGGTTCAAATCGGTTCATAACCTGATATAGCTGCCATATAAACCGATCTTGGGTCTTGACTTCTTGAGCCTCTGGAGGGCGCAATTCTTATCCGATTTGAATGAATTTTGGCACGACGTGTTTTGTTATGATATCCAACAACTGTGCCTAGTATGGTTCAAATCGGTTGATAACCTGATATAGCTGTCATATAAACCGATCTTAGGTCTTGACTTCTTGAGCCTCTAGAGTGCGTAATTCTTATACGATTTGAATGACGTGTTTTGTCATAATATCCAACATCTGTGCCAAGAATGGTTTAAATCGGTTCTTAACCTGATATAGCTGCCATATAAACCGATCTTGGGACTTGATTTCTTGAGCCTCTAGCATGCGCAATTCTTATCCGATTTGAATGAAATTTTGCACGACGTGCTTTGTTATGATATCCAACAACTGTGCCAAGTATGGTTCAAATCGGTTGATAACCTGATATAGCAGTCATATAAACCGATCTTAGGTCTTGACTTCTTGAGCCTCTAGAGTGCGTAATTCTTATACGATTTGAATGAAATTTCGCACGACGTGTTTTGTCATAATATCCAACATCTGTGCCAAGTATGGTTTAAATCGGTTCATAACCTGATATAGCTGTCATATAAACCGATCTGGGATCTTGACTTCTTGAGCTTGTAGAGGTCGCAATTATTATACGATTTGCCTGAAATATTGTACGACGAATTCTCTCATGACCATCAACATACGTGTTTATTATGGTCTGAATCGGTCTATAGCCCGATACAGCTCCCATATAAATCGATTGTGTGAGACAATTGAGAACTGAATAAACAGATAACAATTCGTCGCTGTCATGCTATCTTGTTCCGTACGCCACTTTATTATACCCACCATTGAGGGATAGGGGTATATTCATTTTGTCATTCCGTTTGCAACACATCGAATTATTCATTTTTTTTTTTTTTTTTTTTTTATTAAAATTTCATCAAAAACTCTTAAAAAGAAAAATAGTATAATTCTTGTTATTTACAAAGTTTGAGTTTTTACTAAAATAAGTATTGCAACAAATATTGTCAATTTTTATGTTTTAAACACAGCCTTTTTAATTTTTTGTTCACGTTAGAAGAAAAGTATGTTAAAAAACTTCTTAATTTATTTAAGAACTTATAATATTAAAAACTTCTGACAATTTCAAAAAAAAAAAAATGAAGTTGGAGAAGGCATCAATTATTTAAGTTTCTTAATGTTAAGTAAGTTGAAGATCTGTTCCGGTCTTCAAATCTTTTTGTGAGGTTACTAACCACATTTTCAAACGTATCCTGTTTGAATTTGATGTGTAGTCTTCTGGTAGAATAACGTCTGTTTTTGTTGAAGATAATTTTGAGATTTTTGTTCTGTATGATTTGAAGCTTTTTGAAGTGTGTTTTGGCACACAATTTTGACCATACTTGGCAGCCGTACGTCATAATTGGTCGAATGCACATTTTATATAAAAGAATCTTGTTCTGCACGTTTAAACTGGATTTCCGGTTAAGTAAGGGGAAAAGGGCTCTGCCGCATCTGAGTGCTTTACGGGAAATGTATGAAATATGTTCTTTGAAAGTTAATTTTTTTGTCTAATATGACTCCGAGGTATTTTATCGAATTTTGGAGTGGGACATTAGAGCCCTGTATTGTCAAATTAATCGTTGGAATTCTTTTTGGGGATTTGTTGAAAGGAAATATAATTGCTTGGGTTTTCCCTTCGTTAATCTTGATTTTCCACTTTGAAAAATATTTTTCCACGTGTACAAGCGACGCTTTCATGTTCTTGACGATTGCATTGGAGACTTTTCCACTAGATAAAATGGCAGTATCATCTGCGTAAAGTGCAGCCGAATGTCTCTTAAGTAAAGTGTAATCGGAAGTGTAAATAGAGTACAATAGTGGGGATAGAACTGAGCCTTGAGGAACTCCTGCAAGAATGGTCTTTTTATCGGATAGGTGGTTTCCTATGTCCACCACAAAAGATCTTTCCGAGAGAAAGCTCATAATAATTTTTTGTAGATAAATTGGAAATCCAAATTTGTTTAATTTAAAAACCAAACCATTATGCCATATCGTATCGAATGCTTTCTCAATATCGAGAAACACAATACCAGTACTTTTTCTCCTCATTTTGTTATTCTTGATAGTATTGACAATTCTTTTTATTTGGTGAGTGGTAGAATGTTCACTACGAAACCCGAATTGTTCGTCTTTAAGAACATTATTGTTTTCAGCTTGTTCGCTCAACCTACTCAAAATTATTTTTTCAAATACCTTATCAAGGCAATTAAGCATGCTAATGGGACGATAACTCTTTGCAGATTTCGGATCTTTACCCTGTTTTAGAATCGGTATCACCTTGGCGTGCTTAAAACTTTTTGGAAAATATGTATTTTTAAGGCACCAGTTAAATATTTTTACAATTAGGGTAAGCAAAGAATCCGGTCGTCGTAAAAATCTAAGACGATCTAGCTATGTCCGTCTGTCTGTTGAAATCACGCTACAGTCTTTAAAATGGAGATATTCAACTACCGGCACGGGATGACTGAGCATCACGCGGATTGTAGCCCTGAGCTCCGATTTGTGTAGTATTCATCGTCATTACGATAAGCTCAGCTAGGAGCTACCGGGTGCGTCTACAGGTTGGGGATAGTGGAATGCTTCATATACGGAGTAGCTGCAACTGCAGTCGCGGACAATCAGCGGTATCGAGTCGAGAGTGTCAGTGATGGGTGCCGCTCGGCCCTTGCAAAAATACTGAGTGCCTATGACGCTCGAGGCTTAAAGGCGTTATTGGCGCCTTTAAATAACCAATGGCCATCATGTTCCTGCGGCGATAGGTCCTTTGGATCGGGGCGACCTTGCCATCTATAAGAGTTTGACGAGGATCGCCACCAACCTCCACATGCAAATGTCGCTACTACTACAACAACAGAGATATTGAGCTATGCATTTTGCACCGGACTATGACGAAGGTTGGTTTTATTATATACCCGTGGTGGTGGGCATCCAAAGTTCGGTCCGGCCGAACTTAATGCACTTTAACGTGTTTATTTTGAGATGAAAACACTTTATGTTTGCCAAATGCATTGAAATAGGTCATATTTTTTTGCATAATTTAACCTCAATTTGTCGAAAACTAAATGCGATACGTGAAAAAGTGTTCTTAATCTTACACAAACCGTTCCTAACTCAAAAATAGCGAATGGAACAAGATAGCATTAAGCCGACGAATTGTTCACAGGTAACAATTGTTGCCTGTTAACAATTATTATCTGTTTAACTCAGTTCTCAATTCTCATACAATGTTGTTTTTTAAACAAAGAGTTTAGGTCTTGAAATGCTCATGTTAGGTATTGAAGTACTCATAGTTATTATTGTCTTGAAAGCACTAGTAATGGTGTAGCGCAGGCCTTTGATATAGACTTATCTCCCGATTTAGGGTCTTGGGCCCATAAAACGCCTATTTATTATACGATTTCGATGACTTCTGCGCCTTATATAGTTCAGATCGGTCTATAGTTGGATTTAGCTGCCATATATACCGATCTCCAAATTTAAGTCCTCGGACCCGTAAAGTGAGCTGTGTTAGGCCCTACGACATCCACGTTCAATATGATCTATATCTGGATAAATGTCATATAGAGCGATCTTCCGATTTAAGGTCTTGGGCCCATGAGAGCCGCATTTATTATCAGATTTCGCTGAAATTCGGCATGGTGACCTATGCTAGACTTTTCGACGTCCGTGCCCTATATGGTTCATATCATTCTATATTTAGATACAGCTGCTATATTGTCCAATATTCTGTTTTAGCAACCTGAACAGTGAATTGTATTCATCAGTCCAAATTGGATCATGTTTCCATATAGCTACAATGTGTTCATAATTATGAATTTTTTCAGGTTTATGACCAAAGGTGGTTAACGTATACTATATACGAGATGGTGGGTATCCAAAGTTCGGCTCGAGCGATCCTAAAGCTTTTTTACTAGATGAATACGAATTTCTCAAATTTCTGTGGACGCGCCCGGTAGCTCCCAGCTGAGCTTGTTGTATTGACGATGAACACCAAACAAATCGTAGCTCGGATTTCCAACTCAATAAGCCGGGACGCACGGGTTGACTATGAGCCCCACAGGTTTTTTATACCCTCCACCATAAGATGGGGGGTATACTAATTTCGTCATTCTGTTTGTAACTACTCGAAATATTCGTCTGAGACCCCATAAAGTATATATATTCTTGATCGTCGTGACATTTTATCTCGATCTAGCCATGTCCGTCCGTCTGTCCGTCCGTCCGTCCGTCCGTCCGTCCGTCCGTCTGTCTGTCGAAAGCACGCTAACTTCCGAAGGAGTAAAGATAGCCGCTTGAAATTTTGCACAAATACTTCTTATTAGTGTAGGTCGGTTGGTATTGTAAATGGGCCATATCGGTCCATGTTTTGATATAGCAGCCATATAAACCGATCTTGGGTCTTGACTTCTTGAGCCTCTAGAGTGCGCAGTTCTTATCCGATTGGAATGAAATTTTGCACGACGTGTTTTGCTATGATACCCAACAACTGTGCTAAGTATAGTTCAAATCGGTTCATAACCTGATATAGCTGCCATATAAACCGATCTTGGGTCTTGACTTCTTGAGCCTCTAGCGTGCGAAATTCTTATCCGATTGGAATGAAATTTTGCACGACGTGTTTTGTTATTATATCCAGCAACTGTGCTAAGTATGGTTCAAATCGGTCCATAACCTGATATAGCTGCCATATAAACCGATCTTGGGTCTTGACTTCTTGAGCCTCTAGCGTGCGCAATTCTTATCCGATTGGAATGAAATTTTGCACGACGTGTTTTGTTATGATACCCAACAACTGTGCAAAGTATGGTTTCAATCGGTCTATAACCTGATATAGCTGCCATATAAACCGATCTTGGGTCTTGACTTCTTGAGCCTCTAGAGGGCGCAATTCTTATCCGAATGGAATGGAATTTCGCACGACATGTTTTGTTATGATACCCAACAACTGTGCTAAGTATGGTTTAAATCGGTCCATAACCTGATATAGCTGCCATATAAACCGATCTTGGGTCTTGACTTCTTGAGCCTCTAGAGGGCACAATTCTTATCCGATTTGAATGAATTTTTGCACGAAGTATTTCGTAATGATATCCAACAACTGTGTCAAATAAGGTTCAAATCGGTTCATAACCTGATATAGCTGCCATATAAACCGATCTGAGATCTTGACTTCTTGACCCCTAGAGGTCGCAATTATTATCCGATATGCCTGAAATTTTGTACGACGGATCCTCTCATGACCATCAACAAACGTGTTTATTATGGTCTGAATCGGTCTATAGCCCGATACAGATCCCATATAAATCGTTCTCTTTATTTTACTTCGTGAGCCCCAATGGGCGCAATTCCTATACGAATTGGCTGAAATTTTACACAGGTCTCCAACATATAATTTAATTGTGGTGCGAACCGGACCATATCTTGATATCGTTTTAATAGCAGAGCAACTCTTTTCTTATATCCTTTTTGCCTAAGAAGAGATGCCGGGAAAAGAACTCGACAAATGCGATCCATGGTGGAGGGTATATAAGATTCGGCCCGGCCGAACTTAGCACGCTTTTACTTGTTTTCGTTGATTTATTTTACATGTTGTGCTACCGTAAATATAATTGTAAACAATGACTGAAATTGAAAGCCGATTGACCATCACGGCGTTAAATGATTAAATGTTGCCAAAAATGTGGCAACAACGTTTTGAGACAAATGTCGCCAAAACATGCAGAAAGTCGCAAGAAAGGTTCACATCATACGATTCCCGAAATGTCAGTAAAAGTTAATAAATTCGAGGTGTGAGGAGTGAAAATTCGACATTTATATAATAAAGGGTGCAAATGGAACCTATACATGCGAAAAAAAGTTGAAGTTTTTAGTGTCGTCATAACATGCGTTTGACAAAAATATATATATATATATATATATATATATATATATATATATATATATATATATAGAAATTGCCAAAGATTTTGATATAGCTCTTATATATATATATATATATATATATATAAATATATATATATATACATGTATATATATATATATATATATATATATATATATATATATATACATATACATATATATATATATATATATATATATATATATATGTATATGTATATATACATATATATATATATATATATATATATATATATATATATATATACATGTATATATATATATATTTATATATATATATATATATATATATATATATATATATATATATATATATATATATATATATATATATATATATATATATATATATATATATATATATATATATGTGTGGAAATCACGATCGAACGCATTTAGCTAGCCGCTTGAAATATTGCACAGATACTTCCTATTGATGTAGGTCGTTGGGGATTAAAAATGGGACATATCGGTTCAGATTTGGATGTAGCCCCCATATAAACCGATCCCCAGATTTGATCTCTTTAGCCCATATAAGCCTCAATCTTCATCCAATTCGGCTGAAATTTGAAACAAAGACTTGAGTTATGACTTCCAACATCCATGCCGAGTATAATTCGAATCGGTCCATAAACAGATATATGCCCCATTTAAACCGATCCCCGGATTTGACTTCTCGAGCCCATAGAAGCCTCAATTTTCATCCGATTTGTTTGTAATGTGAAACAAAGAGTTGAGTTATGACTTCCAAAATCCTTGCCGAGTATGATCCGAATCAGTATATAAACCATATAAACCGATCCCCGGATTTGATTTTTTCAGCCCTTATAAGCCTAAATTTTCAACTAATTGGACTGAAATTTCAAACAAAGACTTGAGTTATGACTTCCAACCTCCATGCCAAATATGATCCGAATCGGTGTGTAAACAGATATAGCCCCAATAAACCGATCCCAGGATTTGACTTCTTCAGCCCTTAGAAGCCTAAATTTTCACATGATTGGGCTTAAATTGGAAACAAAGACTTGAGTTATGACTTCCAACATCCCTGCTAAGTATGATTCGAATCGGTCTATAAACATATATAGCCCCCATGTAAACTGATCCCCAGATTTAACTTCTTGAGCCCTTAGAAACCTCAATTTTCATTCTATTTGACTGAAATTTGAAACAATGGCTTGAGCTATGATTTTCAACACCCATGTCAAGTATGATTCGAATCGGTCTATAAACATATATAGCCCCCATATAAACTGATCCACAGATTTTATTTCTTGAGCCCTTAGAAGTCTCAAATTTTATCCGATTTGGCTGAAATTTGGAAAAAAATGACTTGAGTTGTGATTTCCAATATCATTGCCAGGTTTACTCCGAATCGGTCTACAAACAGATATAGCTCCCATATCAACCAATCCCCGGATTTGACTTCTTCAGCCCTTCTAAGCCAAAATTTTCACCTGATTCGGCTGAAATTTGACCCAAAAACCTATCTTCTGGCTTACAACATCAATGCCAAGTTATATTCGAATCTGTCAATATGGTGATGTAGGCCCCCTAAGTACCGATATCTATCCCGATATGATTTGATGATACCAAAATTATTAAATACAAACTCAGTTAATAAGGGTAAATTTTTAGCGGAAACCATGGTGGTGGGTAACCAAGATTCGTCTCGACCGAACGTAGCACGCTTTACTTGTTTCACCCATTTTCTATCCAAACATAATATCACTTGGTGAACTTTACACAAGGTGTTTCATGTTCAATGTGTATATGTTTTTTGAAAAATCAACAACTCACATCCCACCCCAGTATACCTTTCATGGTGTACTGTTGATATTTAAGTTTTCCCAGTACACTTTTCATATTGTCCTGTTGTGTTTTCGCCAGCTCACGAAATGTTTTTGTGCATCTCTTTTTTTTGATACACAATTTTAGTTGTCATTTCCTGTTTTCAAACTCTAACATCATTTCATGAAGGGTCAACTAAATCAAATTATTGCACTTTAGATTCCTTTTTTTTTTTGAAAAAAGTTTGTTTCAGACAAGAGTCACTTCTCAAAATACATGTGAACGAGTTTTTTCTATTTTCTAATTTGTATTTATATTTTTGCTTTAAGACCAAATATTTTGCCTATTTTTAGGCGCTGTCCAATCACTTCAATTAATTGCATTCGTTTTGTTTTTTGTTGTTTACTATTTGTATGAGCGCTTGTGTTCTTTGCAAATTACCATCAAAATGTTGTTGCCATTTATTTTCACCATATACGGCATCAGGTTTTGTCATAATTAAATAATGAGCTTTTTGAACATCTAAGCGGCGTGTAGATTGTTTGGCGAGCAGCGACTATGCTGTTATGGCTTCTGCAATGATTTTAATGGTGGTTTGCCCTTAGTGCATCATTTGTTTGTGAAACGTCAGTCGCATGTTTTTGTTTTTGTAAACTTTTCCTCTTGCAGTTGCATTTGGCCCATCTGTTTTTCATCTATCGATAATTAGTTTTGGCATAATAAATCCCAAATGCATAATTAAACACAGAGAAAATAGCATTGGCAATGAGAGGCTTTCTAAATTTGATTTCTTTATATTTTGAATAAAAAGGAAAATACAGTAGCCGTGATTTTGGTAACCTCTAAATTGACATTTTGTACATTTTGCAGTTTTTTATATCCAAGACCATAGGGTGGTGGATGTGTTGCAAACGTCATTCCGTTTGTAACGCATCGAAATATTGATATAACATCATTCATGATCGTCTTGACTAAGTCGACTTAGCTATATCCGTCCGTCTGTCTGTCTGTTGTCGAAAGCACGTTAACTTTCGAAGAAATAAAGCAACACCCTTGAATTTTTGCACAAACATTTCCTTTTAGTGTAGATCAGGTGGGATTGTAAATGGGCCATAACAGTTCATGCTTTGGTATAACTGCCAGTTAAACCGATGTCGGATCTTGATATCTTAAGCCTCTAGAGGGCGCAATTATTATTCGATTTGAGTGAAATTTTGCACGCAAAGTTTTGTTATAACTCCCAACAGCCGTGCCAAGAACGGTCTAAATCGGTTCATAACCTGATATAGCTCCCTTATAGGTTAGGTTGAGGGTGCTGATATTAATCCGCCCCATGCACCTATGGACATACATCTAAGCCAGTAATCGACTTGTTGTTCGCTCTAAAAACTATAAAGCAACCTCTAAAAAGAAAATTTTAAGTTAGGAATTCCTTAATTGTTTTCAATACCACTCCCCTAAGTTGGTTCATGTCTGGTATTGTGTCTCCACCTAAGTGCCGGTATCTGTTTGACGCTCCTCAACATCTTCCCCGCATGCCCCACACATGCTATCACTTGCCGCACCGATTTTACATAAGAGAGCTCGTAGTCCTATGTGGCCCGTTATGATACCAATAGCTATACTGACCTCCTTCTTGCTTCCTTTCAGTAATAGATTCGTCTTCTCATGATCTGGATCCCCCATAGGATTTTCGCCGTCCTATCGACCGTTTCGCTGTTCCACAATGTTGCATGCGTTTATTGACGGCAGTCCTCTGGCCTTCACCGCCAAATCGTTTGCCCTTTCATTTCCCCTTATTCCGTTATGGCTCGGCACCCAAACGATGCCGATTTTGCCATCCTCAGAGAAGGCGTTAATCTCCTTCTTATACTGCAAGACTGTTCGTGACCTTTCCGTCCTGGTTGTTATTGCCCTTATGGCAATTTTACTGTCGGTAAAAATGTTCACACTCGACATCCTCGCGTTAGCACCACACCACCACTTCAAGGTTCATCTCAGGTATCCGATCGGAAACCTCTTCCCTTCCTTTTAGGTTTCTTATCGCCGAGCGATACCATCGCGGTATATTTGAGGCGATTATAGGAAACCTAAAAGGAAGGGAAGAGGTTTCCGATCGGATACCTGAGATGAACCTTGAAGTCGAGTGTGAGACACTGCTGCCATCGGCACAGTCTTGGATTGACGGAACCCTAGTATTGCTATCTGGAAGATCATTTTACACGGATGGATCAAAGCAAAAGGACAGAGTGGACCTGGGGTTTACATTGAGTACCCAGGGACTGAGATATGTTTTAGACTGTCTGCCCATAATACGTTCCTGCAGGCGGAGATCCGAGCGATCACGGAGCTGCACCCATCCTCAATCCATTCTCCCATTGCCATAAGTCTCATAGCCGCAGTGGCTGCCTCACACATAATCTGTATGTCAATGGGTCGGATATCTAGAATAGTCTTCAGTGCCCGCCTATGCTAAGACAACATGTTCTCTGAACCTGTTGTATGGTCTTTATGTTTCACTTTTTCTCCATAGCAATCCACCAAATTACTGAGGCGTAAGTAAGTATTGGTCTAATCACGCTCCTGTAGCGCCAGTGGACTATCCTCGGATTCAGGCCCCATTTCGAGCTCAAGGCCCTTCTACATAGTGCCCAACATCTGTGAGCCTTCTCAGTACACTCATGAATGTGACACTTCCAATTCAGTTTCCTGTCCAAGATCACACCTAAGTATTTGACCTTGTCAGATATTGAAATCGTCATATTGAGGAAACGTGGTGCGTTAAATTGGCCTACGTTCGTCTTCCTCGTGAACAGGCATATTTCAGTCTTCACTGTGTTAACATTGAGACCTCTGGGTCTATATCCATATGCAAGACCCTTTCGGCCCTCCTGCACAGCTCTTTCGGATCCTTACCCCTTAGAAGGATTATAACATCGTCTGCGTAGCACATCGGTTCAAATCCCTCCTCAGTCAGCATCCGCAATAGGTCATCTATGGTGGTCACCCATAGGAGTGGCGCTAAAATACCCCCTGTGGCGTGCCCTGTGCCACTCTTCCCTTATATTTATGCCATTGGACACACAATTTTTCCACCTGTTCCTTAGCATATGGTTTATCCAGTCTCTAAGGACCGGGTCCACCCGATACTAGTCAAAGGATTGGATCAGTGTGTCGGTCCGCAAATTGTTAAAAGCCCCCTCGATGTCAATACATACCGCCAGTGTGTACGTTTTGGCATCGCTCCCTTATAAACTGATCTCCCAATTATACTTCTATACTATTTTTATCTGGTTTTGCTGAAATTCTTCGAAGACCTTCAACAAATGTGCCAAATATGGTTTGAATCGGTCCATTACCTGGTAAACGAAGCTCCCATATATGCCGATTTTCCGATTATATTTCTTAAGCCTCTAGAGGGCGCAATTCTTATACTATTTGGCTGACATTTTGCACAATGGCTTCTACTATGGTCTGCAACATTCGAACCAAGTATGGTTCAAATCGGTCCATAACCTGATATAGCTCCAAAAGCGTGGACATTTTTTTTATTATCCTTTGTTTGCCTATAAAGAGATACCGGACAAAGAACTTGATAAATGCAATCCATGGTGGAGGGCATACAAGATCGTGCCTTTAGGACCGCGAAGACGTTGTAAGACGTTGCAGCCGTTCAGAAGCTTTTATGATTCCCCGATTCCATGGAATGCAATGAAGACTACGGGGTTGGCCGTGCATTCTGAAATTCCAGGGAAGGACGTGGTAACCCCAGCCCACAGATCCTTTTTGGGAAAACGACGTCCCATCCGACAATAAGGAAAACTTTCTTGGTAGAACAGGAGAATGCATAAAGTTTGAGGAGCTCATGGTACCTATCTGTCTCAGTCTCCGTTGTCACACACCCAGGCTTCTTGCCCCAGAGACCAGTACAGTTGTCTAGACCTTACTTAAAACTTGAGAATCGTTCCTTTGCGATTTGAGACATTTTTTTTTCTAAAAATTGTCAAATTTTGGGATTAGTTGATCAAATCGGGAATTCTTCAGCATTATTCGCAACAAAATTTAGGCCCTTTTAAACCCTAAAAAAGAAAATAACACCTACTGGAAGAAAAAAAATAATTTTTGCAAAAAAATGCAAACATTTTAGGCTATGAAGCGAATTATTTTTAGTAGAAAAACAAGTAGGAGCGTGCTAAGTTCGGCCGGGCCGAATCTTATATATCCTCCACCATGGATCGCATTTGTCGAGTTCTATACGCGGTATCTCTTTATATCAAGTTATAATCCGATTAGGACCATAAATGAATGCTGAACATTGTAAAAGTCTTTGGGTAAGAAGCAAAATCGGGAGATCGGTTTATATGGGAGCTGTATCAAGCTATTGATCGATTCAGACCATACTAGACACGTATGTTGAAGGTCATGATAGAAGCTGTTGTACAAAATTTCTTCCAAATCGGATGAGAATTGCGCCCTCCAGAAGTTCAAGAAATCAATATCCCACATCGGCAGATATAGCAGCTATATCACGTTATGTACCGATTTGCGCCATACTTAGTACAATTATTGGAAGTCATAACAAAACAATACGTGCAAAATTTCAGTCAAATCGGACGAGAATTGCGCCCTCTAGAAACTGCAGAAGTCAAGACCCAAGATCGATTTATATGGCAGCTATATCAAACCATGGACCGATTTGAACCATACTTAGCGCAGTTGTTGGTAGTAATACCCAAACACCACGTGCAAAATTTCAGTCCAATCGGACGAGAATTGCGCCCTCTAGAGACTGAAGAAGTCAAGACCCAAGATCGATTTATATGGCAGCTATATCAAAACATGGACCGATTTGGCCCATTTACAATCCCAATCGACCTACACTAATATAAAGTGTTTGTGCAAAATTTCAAGCGTCTAGCCTTCTAAAATTAGCGTGCTTTCGACAGACTTTTAATGACATGACGATCAAGAATATATATACCTTATGGGGTCTCAGGCGCATATTTCGAGGTGTTACAAACAGAATGACGAAATTAGTATACTCCCATCCTATGGTGGAGGGTATAAAAACAATCTCCACTAATTTCTTCTTCCAACGATAAAATATTGTCAATTGGTTTACAAATAGTCCCACAATTTCAAAAATACCGACGCTACCTTGACTAATATTTAAAAAAAAGTCCAATAACTCATGAATCGTTAGACATATTTCAGCATTCTATCTTTTAAAAAAGAATCAAGCCATACGGCCTATAAATAACTGTTTGACAAGGAATTAAAAATTAAACATGCTCGCGTTGACCAACTTTCAAGCCGCATCGATAAGCATTTGGACCCAATAGGATTCCCAAATTTTGCGTACTAATTGGAAAACATCTCACTTACGTGTACTTACATACTTGAATAATGTTTATAATGTTTGAATAATGTTTATAACGTTGAATTCACTAATGTTAACGTTGAATGGCACTAGGTGGTGCACAAATCTAGTGTGCCTTTTGCAATATGGCAGGCAGCAAACCATCCGGTGCCGTTGCCATATAGGATTCAAACAAATTCACCAACCAGACTATCTTCCCCTCCGTTATCATGCAGAGAACGAAGACGAGGCGAAGGGTCGTCGGCTGAGCCTATTAAAAAATTCTAAAAGACAGCTGTATAAATTTGCATTTCTTAATGATTTATCGTTCAAATTGTTGGACGAAAAATATACAAAGAAAGAAAAAAGAGACAAGTGAGAAAAGTATGATGATTTTAATATTATTATTTTTTGGCTCAGTCGATTTTTGTATCCACCACCAAAGGATGGGAGTATACTAATCTAATCATTCCGTTTGTAGCACCTCGAAATATTGGTCTGCGACCCCATGCAAATGCAAATTTTGCCCATGAACATTCCACTGAGGAACAGGGGCGAACTTCTCTCATATCAATGGGTGCAGTCCGATTCAAGTTTAAGCTAAATGATAAAGGGCCTCCTTTTTATAGCCGAGTCCGAACGGCGTACCGCAGTGCGACACCTCTTTGGAGAGTAGTTTTACATGGCATAGTACCTCACAAATGTTACCAGCATTAGGAGGGAAAAACCACCGCTGAAAATTTTTTCTGATGGTCGAGCCCAGGCGTTCAGCGTCATAGGCGGATATGCTAACCTCTGCGCCACGATGGCCTCCTTTGCGACCCCATTAAGTATATATTCTGGATTGTCTGGACATTCTGAGTCAATCAAGCCATTTCCGTCCGTCTGTCGAAATCACGATAGCGGTCGAACGCGTAAAGCTAGCCGGTTGAAATTTTGGATAAGTACTTGATATTGTTGTTGGTCCTTAGAGACTGCAAATGGGCTATATCGGTTTAGATTTGGATATAGCTCCTATATAAACCGGTCTTCCGATTTGACTTCTTGAACCTCTGGATAACTACGGCTTTTGTCTGATTTGGCTAAAATAGTGTTCACTTACGACTTCCAAAAATTACGACTTCCAAGTACGGTCCACATCGGTCCATAACCTGATATAGCTCCCATATAAACCGATTTCCGATTCGACTTCTTAAGCCCCTGGAAACCGCAATTTTGGCCGATTTAGCTACATTTTTGCACATAGTGTTCTGTTATGACTTCCACCAACTGAGCCAAGTACGATACAAATCGGTCTTTAACCTGATATAGCACCCGCATAAACCGATCTCTCGATTTTATTTCTTGATCCCCTGGAAACCGAGTCGAGTCAATGAAAAATTTGTCGACGGCGGCGCGCCTCCAGCTGACATCAGTTTGACTTTGTTCACTGTTATCATGTCCTCAATTGTGGACATTTGTTCGGCACTGTGTTGTATCAGAGGTCAATCGATATCATCTGGGTACATCGACCCACCAGCTATGTCGGTGCAACCAGGGAGTTGCGTAGCAGCCATTAGCTCAACAGTGTTCAGAGTTCAGGTTCCGTCATCTCTAAGAATGCTCCCAGGGCGTTTCTAACAACTTATCACCATGGGTCTTGTCAGCAGCCTTGCTGCCGATTAAGGCTCCTTTGTAACAATATGGTTGCTATATCCGTAGCGGTTCCAGTTGGTCTATATGGGGTTTCTTTATGCTGGGGTTTCTATATGCAGATCGAAGTAGATACACACATGATCCGAAAAGCAATCTACTCGCACACTCTTCAATCCCTTAAAATAGTATCAACGAAATTCGTCAAAGTTAGGTCTATCTCTGAACAATTACGTTTTCAAAATTTGGAAATTAGGAATATAAGAAATACGCAGGTCAGGATTCAGAATAAAATCATAAACGTTAATCTACTTTCATTCACAAATATTTTCAGCTTAAATATTCCTATTAATCATTTAACGCTTGTGATAATAGGTATGAACTCTTTCTTATTTCATATCTATTGGCTCTTTTGCTAAGGCCTCCTCGTAAATGTACGATGAGTGACCACTTACCCTGCCACTCAGCTTCTCTAATGCTAGACCAGCTTGGCAATTGCATTTAAATATTTAATTTGATTTCTATTAGAAAAAAAAACTACTACTAAGGGCAGTGCATTTATTATTATTGCGTTCGAGTGCATTTTATATGGAATAATTACATTTTGAGTGGTCATTATAAAATATATTATTAAACACAAATGGTGGACTTAGTCTCAGGTCTCTATTGCACTCTCACTCTTTCTTCACCTCTCCGTTGGTTTGCTCAACAACAAACCAGCTGCAAACAATGCACAACACAACTCATACTTTTTCATGCCAATGCTGGTGCTATTAATAAAAACAACCTCAAACACCCCCCGGCCAGTATAAAAGGGCAGAGCCTATGACAGTAGTTTAATGAGAATGAGTGAGGAAGTTTAAAAGAGTGGGAGTGCGAGAGATGTAGAGATGGAGGTGAAAGTACTTGGCAACTAATGCATTTACAATAAAACAAATCAACATTACATTTAACAAACTAATTGCATACATTCATTTTTCTAAATGCCTACAATGCAATACGTTTGAGGCATGGTGTGCTGTAGTGTGGTGTATTGTGATGGCGCACTCTTAGCCATACATACCTTAGCAACCAACTCACCACAATGCCTCACTAACACGCATTAAATGCAGCCCCACTAAATATGCAACAAAAATCTGCTGAAAGGGAAATAAACAAATCAGACTGGGCAATGTTTTGCATTAGCTTTAATTGCGTTTGCCTATTGCCTGGTTCAAATAGTTTCAAACAACTGCATGGCAGTGTGAGTGTGAATAAGTGATAGGCTTGTGAACCTCCCAATCCATCGCCCTCCTATTTCACATTTATATGTATGCCCATATACTCAGCACATAGTAGCCCATCATTGCAAAGTGGAAATTATTATTGTAGTGGTTTTCCATTAGAAGGCCGGCCGTTTTGTATTTTTTTCTGTATTCATGCATGCATACATTTGAACTGCAACATTTTGTGGACAGGAAATTAAACTCTCTATGCGAAAATGCATAAATAAATAAATACGTATGCATTTTTTTTTGATGATGCTGTCCTTTTTCGAAACTGCTGGACCACGGGTTTCGAAAAAAAACAAACAAAAGAGATATAGGAATAAATTAAATGCAGAAATTACTTTTTTTTCTTCCAAATGGTTGGGGAAATATTTCAGTGAATAGATGATTATGGCTTGTTTGAGGTGTAAAGGGTGGCCTATCTAGTAGACGCTTCGGTTTTTGCAGATATCCCTACATGGAAAAAAAAGATTATTTAAAAAAATGCCACAAAAGTCGATGTTATTGAAAAGAGTATCAAAAACAATAAGAGTTGGTAAAAATATAAAATTGACAACATTTTCTATACAAATAGAATTTTAAGAAAATTTCATATTGTTAAGAAAATCTTGTATATATATAATAAGCAAAAAGGTCTTAAGTCCGGCCGGGCCGAACTTTGCATACCCACCTACTCGGGTAGATATATGTAAACCAACTTTCATCATAATCTGGTGAAAAATTCATAATTTATGCACCCGGAACGGACATTGAGTGGTTTAATAAATACAAATAACTGTTTAATTTTATTGAACAAAAAATTGGTCTTTTTCGCAGCTATATCCAAATATAGACCGATCTGAACCATATAGGACACGGATGACGAAAAGTCTAGTATAAGCCACTGGTTCAAAATTCAGCGGAAACGGAGAGCAAATGCGCCTTTTATGGGGCCACGACTTTAAATCGAGAGAGATCGGTCTATATGGCAGCTATATCCAAATCTGAAACGATCTGAACGAAATTGAACAAGTAAAATCGTGCTAAGTTCGGCCGGGCTCGGGATGGATTCTGCTAAAATATGGGAGCATTTGTTGAGAGTCATAACAGAACACTAATGCAAAATTGCAGCAAAATCGGATAAAAATCGCGGTTTGAAAGAGTTAAAAAATCAAATCGGGAAATCGGTTTATATGGGAGTTATTTCATTTTCCTGACCGATTTGGGCCATAGTTAACACAGTTGTATAAAATTTCAACCAAATCGGTTGAGGTTTCCAAGGGCTCAAGAAGACAAATCGGGAGATCGGTTTATATGGGAGTTATATCAGGTTATAGACCGATTTGAACCGTACTTGGCACAGTTGTTGGAAGTCATAACAAAACACTACATGCTTCCAGAGGCTCCAGAGGCTCTAGATCTGAACCGATATAGCTCATTTGCAATCTCCAACGACCTACATCAATATCAGGTATCTGTGCATTTCAAGCGACTAGCTCTGCGCGTTCCCCACCTACCGTGATTTCGACAGATGGAAACTCTGTAGCGATCTGGGCCAAATTGAAGAAAGATGTCGAAGGGCCTAACGGACCCAAATTTCGGTGAAATCGGACAATAAATAAGTCTTTTATGAGCCCAAGACCTTAAATCGAGAATTCGGCCTATATGGCAGCTATATCCAAATCTGGACCGATCTAGGCCACATTGACAAAACTCACTGTCCTAAATTTCGGTGAAATCGGACAATAAATGTCCGATTCCAAGACCTTTAATCATCTGATCGGTCTATATAGCAGCTATATCTAAATCTAAACCGATCTGGGCCAAATTGAAGAAGGATGTTGAGTGACCTTACACAACTCACTGTCCCAAATTTAAGCAAAATCGGTTAATAAGTGTGGCTTTTATGGGCCTAGGACCTTAAATCGGCAGATCGGCTATATGGAGGCTATATCAAGATATAGTCCGATATAGCTCATTTTCGAACTATGGACAAAAAAAGAATCTGTGCAAAGTTTCAGCTCAATATCTTTATTTGTAAAGACTGTAGCGTGATTTCAACAGACGGACGGACGGGCATGGCCAGATCGTTTTAGATTTTTACGACGATCAAGAACTTTATAGATTCCGAAATGGATATTTCGATGTGTTGCAAACGGAATGATAAAATGAGTATGCCCCCATCCTTCGGTGGTGGTTGGGATGGATAACAAACAAGTAAAAGCGTGCTAAGTTCGGCCGGGCCGAATCTTGGTAACCAACCACCATGGATTCTGTTAAAAATTTATATAAAATAAATTTAGATGAAGGGCATAATTTTATTTTACACACCAAACTTCTGTCAAACCAGCAAAAATGAAAGCTTCTAGGAACCGCACTAGGATAATCGAGAAACCGGTTTATTTGGCAGCTATATGAGGTTATAGACCGATTTGGACCGTCCTTAGCCCAGTTGTTAGAAGTACATCACAGATAAAAATAGTTTTGAAAAACAACAACTTCGGTCGAAAAAAACCACTACGAAAGTTGTTAATTTTTCTGCAACAATTTATTTTGAATCTCTTGTTTAAAGACACTCTTTGGTGTTTTGGTTTCCTTTGTTCGGCTCGCGCTGCTTTGTCTCATTCGTTTTACTGCTGCTCTCGGGGTTTCCTTTGTCACTCTCTACTATAACCTTTAAAAACAAATTTTAATAATTTTTTTGCCGCAGATTGATGTATTGTATTGAACTCATGATCTTATGTTTGGTAGTCTTGCACGCATCCTCTAGCCAACTGACATCATCTCTATGATGAAATAAATCAATTAGTACTGCTGCACAATAATAATAGTCTTAATTAATTTAATTAAAAATGGTAAAAACCACTTTAATTTTTTTTTTCTGACGGTTGATAATCTGATATAGCTGCCATTTGTGTTTGACTTTTAACAACTGTGCTAATTATGGTTTAAATCGCTATATAACATGATATAGTTGCCATATAAACCGATCTTGGGTCTTGAATTGTTGAGCTTCTAGAGGGCCCAATTCTTATCCGATCTTATGGCTGAAATTTTGCATGAAGTGTTCTGATATGACTCCCAACAACTGTGCCAAGTATAGTCTAAATCAGTCCATATTCTGATATAGCCGCCATATAAACCGATCTCTCGATTAGACTTCCTGAGCCTCTAGAGGGCGCAATTCCTATCCGAGTTGACTGAAGTTTTGCGTGATGTGTTTTGTTTTGACTTTCAACCAGTGTTTTAAGTATGATCTAAATCAGTCCAAATCCTGATATAGCCGCCATATAAACCGATCTCCCGATTAGACTTCTTGGGCTTCTAGAGGGCGCAATTCTTATCCAACATATTTGAAATTTTGGATATGTCGTTTTGGTATGACTTCCAACAACTGTTCCAAGTATGGTCTAAATCGGTATATAACCTGATATAGCTGCCATATAAAGCGATCTCACAGTTTGACTTTTTGGCCCTCTGGAGGGAGCAATTATTACTCTATTTGCCTAAAATTTAGAAGGTGGTGTTTTTCTATGACTGATGTTTTTCTATTTGAAAATGTCATTCAATGGACTTGACAAATGCGATCTATGGTGGAGGGTATATAAGATACGGCCCGGCCGAACTTAGCGCGCTATAACTTGTTCTCAATACGAATTAGGTCCATATATTCACTATCCATGTTTATATCAGTTCGATTTAAGAATTACATCTAGATGTTATTTTCATCCATAGTGAATAGCGTGATTGTTGGACTAGTGTGAGTCCATCACTGATATTTTTTGTAAGTAGTATTATTCAAATTGTGTAAGCCTATTTTTGTCATGCATATATTCATTGGCTCAAATGTGTGGGTCTATACTTTTGCATATGGCACACGCCGTATATATGTATGTATCATAATCCGCCATATTTGATTACTATTGATATGGGCAAATATTTTTGTTATTTTAATTATTTTTTTTTTTGGCTGTTGCGAATAGACACAGGATTTATTATTCCCATCCAATTGCATCCTGTGTTGAGAGCATTTGTGTTTGCCATCCGATTATTTTGTACAGCTGCGGATTGAGATTTTTGTCCAATTAAAATCCTATTTAAAAATGTAAATAAAATTATAAATTAATTTTCAATACATATTAATATTCCATGCATTTTTATATGCATTGCTGCCACCACACAGAGGAAGCAACAAACAATGCATTTTCTCTTCTGCGCTACCATTACTAGCGATACATATTCAATATGTTCATATGTTAACAGTGTTTGGGGTAGTTTGGAGGGTAATAATTCTGTGGTTTACTGTTTGCTTGCACTCACACACTCATAAATTGTTCGAAACGCCACATTTGTGTCCCTATAATCAAAGCTATACGCCATCATCGTCATTATCGTCATTATTATTTCCGTTGTCATTTACTACAATATATGACTGGCCATAAAGCAATTCCCAACTGAAAGCATATACATATGTATATATATTTTATAATTGCCCAAAATATTGCAAATGCTAGGGGGCTGTTGGGGAAATGAGAATTTTTGTGGTAGTCACAATGATTGTGGCTATGGCATTTGTTAATTTTTTTTTCGAGGCTATTTTTGCGGTGTTGATATCTGTGTGAATAGCATACTGATGTTTATGACACATGCCGTCTATGTGTTTAATATACACTGTATATACACGTACCTTGTGCATATGGTCCTGCTTGCCCCTTTGGGGTATGCTATAATTTTTGCAAAGTGAAAAAAACATTTGCAACTGTATATGAATTGACGGTGAGTAAGGCATTATTTGCAATAATATCATGATGCAGCTTTATTTTTGGGTTTTCACTTTTCGAATTTGTTTGCTGGAGAGATTTACTGACATTTTCTATAGAAATAAAATTTTGACAAAATTTTCTATAGAAATAAAATTTTCTATAGAAATAAAATTTTGACAAAATTTTTTTATAGAAATAAAATTTTGACAACATTTTCTATAGAAATGAAATTTTGACAAAATTTTCTATAGAAATAAAATTTTGACAAAAGTTTCTATAGAAATAAAATTTTGACAAAATTTTCTATAGAAATAAAATTTAGACAAAATTTTCTATAGAAATAAAATTTAGACAAAATTTTCTATAGAAATAAAATTTAGACAAAATTTTCTATAGAAATAAAATTTAGACAAAATTTTCTATAGAAATAAAATTTTGACAAAATTTTCTATAGAAATAAAATTTTGACAAAATTTTCTGTAAAAATAAAATTTTGACAAAATTTTCTATAGAAATAAAATTTAGACAAAATTTTCTATAGAAATAAAATTTAGACAAAATTTTCTATAGAAATAAAATTTAGACAAAATTTTCTATAGAAATAAAATTTAGACAAAATTTTCTATAGAAATAAAATTTTGACAAAATTTTCTATAGAAATAAAATTTTGACAAAATTTTCTATAGAAATAAAATTTTGAAAAAATTTTGTATAGAAATAAAATTTTGACAAAATTTTCTATAGAAATAAAATTTTGAAAAAATTTTCTATAGAAATAAAATTTTGACAAAATTTTCTATAGAAATAAAATTTTCTATAGAAATAAAATTTTGACAAAATTTTTTTATAGAAATAAAATTTTGACAACATTTTCTATAGAAATGAAATTTTGACAAAATTTTCTATAGAAATAAAATTTTGACAAAAGTTTCTATAGAAATAAAATTTTGACAAAATTTTCTATAGAAATAAAATTTAGACAAAATTTTCTATAGAAATAAAATTTAGACAAAATTTTCTATAGAAATAAAATTTAGACAAAATTTTCTATAGAAATAAAATTTAGACAAAATTTTCTATAGAAATAAAATTTAGACAAAATTTTCTATAGAAATAAAATTTTGAAAAAATTTTCTATAGAAATAAAATTTTGAAAAAATTTTCTATAGAAATAAAATTTAGACAAAATTTTCTATAGAAATAAAATTTAGACAAAATTTTCTATAGAAATAAAATTTTGACAAAATTTTCTATAGAAATAAAATTTTGACAAAATTTTCTATAGAAATAAAATTTTGACAAAATTTTCTATAGAAATAAAATTTTGACAAAATTTTCTATAGAAATAAAATTTTGACAAAATTTTCTATAGAAATAAAATTTTGACAAAATTTTCTATAGAAATAAAATTTTGACGAAATTTTCTATAGAAATAAAATTTTGACGAAATTTTCTATAGAAATAAAATTTTGACAAAATTTTCTATAGAAATAAAATTTTGACAAAATTTTCTATAGAAATAAAATTTTGACAAAATTTTCTATAGAAATAAAATTTTGACAAAATTTTCTATAGAAATAAAATTTTGACAAAATTTTCTATAAAAATAAAATTTTGACAAAATTTTCTATAGAAATAAAATTTTGACAAAATTTTCTATAGAAATAAAATTTTGACAAAATTTTCTATAGAAATAAAATTTTGACAAAATTTTCTATAGAAATAAAATTTTGACAAAATTTTCTATAGAAATAAAATTTTGACAAATTTTCTATAGAAATAAAATTTTGACAAAATTTTCTATAGAAATAAAATTTTGACAAAATTTTCTATACAAATAAAATTTTGACAAAATTTTCTATACAAATAGAATTTTGACAAAATTTTCTATAGAAATAAAATTTTGACAAAATTTTCTATAGAAATAAAATTTTGACAAAATTTTCTATAGAAATAAAATTTTGACAAAATTTTCTATAGAAATAAAATTTTGACAAAATATTCTATAGAAAACCCCCACCCCCTACAAAAAAAATTTTCTATAGAAATAAAATTTTGACAAAATTTTCTATAGAAATAAAATTTTGACAACATTTTCTATAGAAATACAATTTTGACAAAATTTTCTATAGAAATAAAATTTTGACAAAATTTTCTATAGAAATAAAATTTTGACAAAATTTTCTATAGAAATAAAATTTTGACAAAATTTTCTATAGAAATAAAATTTTGACAAAATTTTCTATAGAAATAAAATTTTGACAAAATTTTCTATAGAAATAAAATTTTGAAGAAAATTTTCTATAGATATAAAATTTTGACAAAATTTTCTATAGAAATAAAATTTTGACAAAATTTTCTATAGAAATAAAATTTTGACAAAATTTTCTATAGAAATAAAATTTTGACAAAATTTTCTATAGAAATAAAATTTTGACAAAATTTTCTATAGAAATAAAATTTTGACAAAATTTTCTATAGAAATAAAATTTTGACAAAATTTTCTATAGAAATAAAATTTTGACAAAATTTTCTATAGAAGTAAAATTTTGACAAAATATTTTATAGAAAACCCCCACCCCCTACAAAAAAAATTTTCTATAGAAATAAAATTTTGACAAAATTTTCTATAGAAATAAAATTTTGACAAAATTTTCTATAGAAATAAAATTTTGACAAAATTTTCTATAGAAATAAAATTTTGACAAAATTTTCTATAGAAATAAAATTTTGACAAAATTTTCTATAGAAATAAAATTTTGACAAAATTTTCTATAGAAATAAAATTTTGACAAAATTTTCTATAGAAATAAAATTTTGACAAAATTTTCTATAGAAATAAAATTTTGACGAAATTTTCTATAGAAATAAAATTTTGACAAAATTTTCTATAGAAATAAAATTTTGACAAAATTTTCTATAAAAATAAAATTTTGACAAAATTTTCTATAGAAATAAAATTTTGACAAAATTTTCTATAAAAATAAAATTTTGACAAAATTTTCTATAGAAATAAAATTTTGACAAAATTTTCTATAGAAATAAAATTTTGACAAAATTTTCTATAGAAATAAAATTTTGACAAAATTTTCTATAGAAATAAAATTTTGACAAAATTTTCTATAGAAATAAAATTTTGACAAAATTTTCTATAGAAATAAAATTTTGACAAAATTTTCTATACAAATAGAATTTTGACAAAATTTTCTATAGAAATAAAATTTTGACAAAATGTTCTATAGAAATAAATTTTTGACAAAAGGGCAATAACAACCAGGACGATAAGGTCACGAGCAGTCTTTCGGGTCGAAACAGTCCGAGTTAAGGACGTGGGCGACAAATGCGCATGTAACAGCGAAACCGACCATTTCGCTGCTCCACAAAAAATCCTATGAGGCGAAAATCCTATGGGGGGATCCAGATCGTGAAAAGACGAGGCTATTACTGAAACGAAGCAAGAAGGAGGTAAGTATAGCTATTGATATCATAACGGGAAACATAGGACTACGAGCTCACTTATATAATAGCATGTGTAGTGCATGCGGGGAAGATGATGAGACGTTGGAGCATTTCCTTTGTCATTGCCCGGCTTTCGCGTGTAACAGATACCGGCACTTAGATGGAGACACAATACCAAACATGAACCAACTTAGGGGAGTGGTATTGAAAACAATTAAGGATTTTGTAAGTAGCACGGAATTCCTAGTTTAAAATTATCTTTTTATAGGTTACTTTATAGTTTTTAGAGCACACAATAAGCCGATTACTGGCTTAGGTGTGTGTCCATAGTGGCATGGGCCGGATTAACCTAATTAACCTTTTCAACCTAACCTAATCTAATTTTTGTTTTCTTTCTATACGCTCCACCACAGAATGGGGGTAAACTAATTTCGTCGTTCTGTTTGTAACACATCGAAATATTCATCTGAGACCCAACAAAGTATATATATATATATATATATATATATATATATATATATATATATATATATATATATATATATATATATATATATATATATATATATATATATATATATATATATATATTCTTGATCGTCTTGACATTCTAACTTGATTACGCCATGTCCGTCCGTCCGTCTATGGAAAGAACGCTAACTTTCGAAGGAGTTAAGCTAGGTGTTTGAAATTTTGCACAAATACTTCTTATTACTGTAGGTCTGTTGCGATTGTAAATGGTCCATATTGGTTCATGTTTTGATATAGCTGCCATATAAACCGATCTTGGATCTTGACTTCTGGAGTCACTGTTTTGTTGTGACCTCAAAAATGTGCTAACTATTGTTGTAATCGGTTCATCACCTGATTTAGCTGTCATATAAACCGATCTGAGATCTTGACTTCTTGAGCCACTAGGGGCGCAATTCTTCTTTTCTCCGATTTGGCAAAAATTTTGCATGAGGTGTTTTATTATGACGTCCAACAACTATTCTAAGTATGGTTCAAATCAGTCCATAAACTAATATAGCTCTCATTTATACCGATCTGGGGTCTAGACTTCTTGCGTCCGATTTGGCTGAAATTTTGCATGACGTGTATCGTTATATCTTCGAAATAACTATGCAAAATATAGTATATATCGATCCATAACTTGATATAGCTGTCATATAAACCGATCTGGGATTTTGAGCCTCTAGAGGGCACAATATTATCCGATTTGGCTGAACAGGAACAATTCTTATACAAGTATGGTTCAAATAGGTTGATAACCTGATAAAGCTGCCATATAAATCGACCTTGGGTCTTGACTTCTAAAGGTTCTAGGGGGCGCAAGGCCTATTCGATTTAGCTGAAATTGTGCAAGACGTATTTCGTTATAACTTCCAACAATTATGCTATATATTGTATGACCTGATATAGCTGCCATACAAACCGATCTGGGATCTTGACTTTTTAGCCTCTAGAGGGCGCAATATTAGCCGATATGGTTGATTTGATTTTGTACAACGGCTTCTCCCATGACATAGGTGTCAAATATGGTCTGAATCGGTCTATAGCCTGATACAGCTCCCCTATAAACCGATCTCCCTATTGTGACTTCTTGAGCCCCTAAAGGGCACTATTCTTATACGATTTGAATGAAATTTTATGCAATGACTTCTGCTGTGGTATCCAAAGCATAACCTGTTATAGCTACAATACCATGGCAATTTTTATCCATTACCCTTTGTCTGCCTATAAAGAGATATCGGGCAAAGAACCTGACAAATGCCATCCATGGTGGATACCCTCCGGCCCGGCGGAATTTGGCAAGCTTTTACTCAATTTTAATTATTTTTTTTATAGAAATTACATTTTGACAAAAGTTTTGGTAGAACTTTACTAAATTTTAACAACATTTTCTATGGAAATAATATTTTTTACAAATTTTTCCACAGAAATATAATTTTTGTGTGAGATGGTGTGGGTGGTTTAGAATATGACGAGATAGCATTTTACCTACCTTGATTCGCCCATACTTGTTACCGTTATTTAATGGCACTCCCGGGGCATTATTTGGTATTTTCCTCATATGCATTTATATAATCTGCTATATGTCAGGCATATAAATAAATATTGCATGATGCTCATGCATTCTCATACCATGCTCTACCATTTCATACCATATGTATTTTTGTGTATAGGCTGGCATAATATTCTCTACCTTCCTACGGGGCAGAGGATATTTATAATACATAATTTATTATGCAATTATTGTGCATAAATATTTCATTTCATAATTTAGCTCTTTTTGTAATGTGGTAAGGTTTTTTTTTTTGGGAAAAAAATTCCAATATTTGCCTATGTGGTTTTTGGTTGATGATGTTGCATACAGCCACCACATATTTAAATGAAATTATTTTCCACTTCAGTTGTTTGAATTTTTTTCTTTTTTTTACCAAAGCATGGCAACAAACGGTGGAAAAAAATTACCCTCTCGTTATTATTTCATTAATTATGTAGCCATGTTGGCAAAATAAAAAAAACAAGGATTTTGCATATTATTCTGATGCTATTATTCATTTTTATTTATGTAAATGAATTTTCCTATTATTTTTTTTGTTGTATTTTAATGTCATTTTATTAATTAAAATGTCCTTTGTTCATGTTCATGTGCATTTCCTTTTTTTTGTGGGTATGGCCATTAGTTATCGGGAAACTCATTATTTTTTTGTAATTTATATTTTGTGATAGCATATCTTCTTTAATAATTTATTTTAAATGAAAATGCTTTTAATTAAAAAATATACAGTGAGCGTCAAAATAAAGTGCACATTAGCTATGCTTTAACAGGTTTTTCTGGCCAAATACCTTAAACTTACTGAATTTTGAAGTAATTTTTATACCCACCACCGAAGGATGGGGGTATATTTATTTTGTCATTCCGTTTGCAACACATAGAAATATACATTTCCGACCCTAAAAAGTATATATTGTATATTCTTGATCAGCGTAAAAATCTAAGACGATCTAGACATGTCCGTCCGTCTGACTGTGGAAATCACGCTACAGTCTTTAAAAATAGAGATATTGAGCTGAAACTTTGCAGAGATTCTTTTTTTGTCCATAGTTCGAAGATGGGCTATCTGATATAGCCCCCATATATACCGATACGCCGATTTAGGGTCTTAGGCCCATAAAAGCCACATTTATCATCCGATTTTGCTGAAATTTGGGACAGTGAGTTGTGTTAGGCCCTTCGACATCCTTCGTCAATTTGGCCCAGATCGGTCATGATTTGGATATAGCTGCCATATAGACCGATCCTCCTATTTAGGGTCTTGGGCCCATAGAAGCCACATTTATTATCCGATTTTGCTGAAATTTGGGACAGTGAGTTGTGTTTGGCCCTTCGACATCCTTCGTCAATTTGGCCCAGATCGGTCCAGATTTGGATATAGCTGCCATATAGACCGATCCTCCGATTTAGGGTCTTGGGCCCATAAAAGCCGCATTTATCATCCGATTTTGCTGAAATTTGAGACAATGAGTTGTGTAAGGCCCTTCGACATCCTCCCTCAATTAGGCCCAGATCGGTCCAGATTTGGATATAGCTGCCATATAGACCGATCCTCCGATTTAGGGTCTTGGGCCCATAGAAGCCACATTTATCATCCGATTTTGCTGAAATTTGGGACAATGAGTTGTGTAAGGCCCTTCGACATCCTTCCTCAATTAGGCCCAGATCGGTCCAGATTTTGATATAGCTGCCATATAGACCGATCCTCCGATTTAGGGTCTTAGGCCCATAGAAGCCACATTTATCATCCGATTTTGCTGAAATTTGGGACAGTGAGTTGTGTTAGGCCCTTCGACAACCTTCGTTAGTTTGGCCCAGATCGGTCCAGATTTGGATATAGCTGCCATATAGACCGATCCTCCAATTTAGGGTTTTAGGCCCATAAAAGCCACATTTATTATCCAATTTTGCTGAAATTTGGGGCAGTAAGTTATGTTGGGCCCTTCGATATTCTTCTTTAATTTGGTTCAGGTCGGTCCAGATTTGGATATAGCTGCGATATAAACCGATATCTCGATTGAAAGGCTTGGTCCCAAAAAAGACGCATTTATAATCCGATTTCACTGAAATTTGACACGGTGACTTATGTTCGGCTTTTCGACATCCGTGTCGTATATGGTTCAGATCGGTTTATTTTTAGATACAGCTACTAAACAGATCGATATTTTGTTACACATAATTGAACAATGACTTGTACTTATTAGTATTTGGTTCAAATCGGAACATATAGCTGCTATGGGGCATAAGGTATGCATTATTCTCCGGATTTTGACGAAAGATGGTTTACATATATACCCGAGGTAGTGGGTATCCAAAGTTCGGCTTGGCCGAACTAACGCCTTTTTACTTGTTATTTATAACATTTTTATTTTGTTCTTCTCCCCCCTCTTATAGGCTCTCGATTACGATTGTGAAGTTCAGGAACAACAGGATATACCACAGGCCATACAGTTGTTGGGTGAAATGAACAGCAATGTCAAACAAGTCACAGATCTCGTTGAGGGCATGCTGCAACGAGTGAAACGCGGCGAACTTACCACAGAGTATGGCCTCAGCTTTCTGGAAGTCAAATATCACATGTTACTCGATTATCTGATCAATTTGACCTATGTGGTGCTGCGTAAATGCTCGGGCGAAACCATCGAGGGGGATCCCTCGATAGAGCGTTTAATTGAAATACGCACAGTTTTGGAGAAGATACGACCGATTGATTACAAGCTCAGATATCAAATAGATAAATTGGTGAAGACAGCAACAACGGGGGTGTCATCAACATCGGATCCTATTCTATATAAGGTGGGCGAAAACTATTTCTTGAAAAGAAACAAATAAAATATGAAATTCCTTTTGCTACATTTTAGCCCAATCCTGAAAATATGTTAACTAATGCCAATGATGATGGTAATGCCGAAGATGATGATGATGATGAGGACGATGAAAGTGCTTCTGAATCCGATGACGAAGATGCCGAGGATAATGAGAAGGGTGTTAAGAGACCCAAAAAGGGTGCCACTGCTGGCAAACCTGGCATCTATGTGCCACCCAAAATTAAACCCGTGTATTATGATGGCGATGAGAAGCCCGAGGATAAAGAAAAGAAACTATTAGAGAGAGCCAAGAAACGTGCCATAACGTAAGGACTTTATTGATTTATGGCAATTATTTTTGCAACACCTGAAAACAATGATCTAAGTTGACCAACTCCCTCTGTCCAAAGAAATTTTACACAGATTATATAAAAAACAAGTAAAAGCATGTTAAGTTCAGCCGGGTCGAATCTAGGGAACCCAACACCATGGATTCTGCTAAAATATGGGAGCTATATATGGGGGTTATAGACCAATTTGGATCCTATTTGGCACAGTTATTGAAAGTCATAACAGAACACTGTGTGCAAAATTTCAGCAAAATCGGTAAAAATTGAGGCTTCCAGGGGTTCAAAACGTTAAATCGGGAGATCGATCGAAAGTCATAACAGAACACCACATGCAAAATGTCAGCCAAATCGGATAAAAATTGAGGCTTCCAGGGGCCCAAGATGTCAAATCGGAAGTCATAACGGAACATCACATGCAAAATTTCAGCCAAATCGGATAAAAATTGAGGCTTCCAGGGGCTCAAGACGTCAAATCGGTAGATCGGTTTATATGGGAGCTATATTAGGTTATAAACCGATTTAGACCGCACTTGGCACAGTTGTTGGAAGTCATAACAGAACACTATGTACAAAACTTCAGCAAAATCGCACAAAAATTTCGGCTTCCAGGTACTCAAGAAGTCAAATCGGGAAATCGGTTTATATGGAAGCTATATCAGGTTGTAGACCGATTTGGGCCGTACTCTGCACAGTTATTGAAAGTCATAATAAAACACTATGTGCAAAATTTCAGCCAAATCGGATGAAAATCGAGGCTTCCAGAGGCTCAAGAAGTCAAATCGGTAGATCGGTTTATATGGGCGCTATATCGGGTTGTAGACCGATTTGGACCGTACTTGACACAGTTGTTGGAAGTCATAACGGAACACTATGTGCAAAATTTCAGCTAAATCGGATGAAAATCGAGACTTCCTGAGGCTCAAGAAGTCAAATCGGTAGATCGGTTTATATGGGCGCTATATCCAAATCTGAACCGATATATACCCAACGACCTACATTAATATTAAGTATCTGTGCAAAATTTCAAGCGGCTAGCTTTACGAGATCGACCGCTATCGTGATTTCGACAGGTCTTACGCCCATAAAATCCGCAATTATTATCCGATTTCGCTAAAATGTTAATCACTGAGTTGTTTTGAGTCTCCCGACATCCGACTCAAATATGTTTCAGATCGGACCACATTTAGATATAGTCCGAACTTCCGATTGAGAGTCTTGAGCCCATAAAAGCCGCAATTATTATCCGATTTCGCTGAAATTTGAAACGGTGAGTTACTATAGTCTGTCTATATTCAGATATAGCTGCCATATAGAGTGATCTGCCGATTAAGGTTCTTGAGCCCATAAAAGCTGACTTTATAACTTGTCTTAAGCCTCCCATCATCCGACCAGCATATGGCCCAGACCATACTATTAAGATATAGCTGCCATATAGACCGATTTTCCAATTAGGGCTCTTTATCCCATATCGGATTCGTTGCGCCCTTTCAGTGAAAGTGTTACTAATATAAGAGTTCTCGGGATCTAAATGATATATGATCCAGACCAGCTCCCATTTGTGGAGTTTTTATTAGAGAGGATGGTTAATTTATCCATGGCGGTGCGTATCCATGGTGGTGGGTTCGGCATGACCGAACTTGCAAATTGCAAAATTTGCCCATGAACATTCCACTAAGGAGCAGGGGCATTCTTCTCACATATCAATGAGTGCAGTCCGATTCAAGTTTAAGCTCAATGATGAGGGGCCTCCTTTTTATAGCCGAGTCCGAACGGCGTGCCGCAGTGCGACCCCTCTTCGGAGAGAAGTTCTACATGGCATATTACCTCACAAATGTTGCCAGCATTAGGAGGGGGAAGCCGCTGAAAATGTTTTCTGATGGTCTCGCCAGCATTCGAACCCAGGCGCTCAGCGTTATAGGCGGACATGCTAACCTCTGTCCTACAGTGGCCTCCTAACTTAGCACGTTTTTACTTGTTTTGTGAAATTTTGTAAAAAATTCAACTTTGCCAATCCATGGCGGTGGGTTCGGCAGGACCGAACTTTGCACGTTTTTACTTGTTTTTGTTCAATTTTGCAAAAAATTCAACTTTGCCCATATTATCGATAGGAAAAATATCAATCGGCAATTCAGACAAAAAATAAAATTTCGATAGTATCGACAGTGCCATCGATATTTTGTCAGCTCTACCTTCTTGCTGGCGACATTTGTGAGCTACTCTGCTATGTAAAAACTTATCATTGTGCTGAAAGTTGAATAGGGCAGCACTCATTGATTTGTGAGAAGTTTGGACCCTGTATCAATGGGCAAATTAGCATTTTGGCATGGTGGAGTGTATATAAGATTTGGCCCGCCCAAACTTAACACGCTTTTTGGCGTTACTTGTTTTAATTTGAAATAAAATTTTCTAACTTTTTAATTCCTTTACTCGACAGTTCCTCCATGATGCAGGACTTAAAAGAAGAATATTTGGATGCACCAACAGAAATCTCTTCAGGCTCTAGAGCCCAACAGATATTGTCGAAATCACAAAAGGAAAAGCAAGAGTATGAAGAAGCTTATTTGACCCGTCTGCCGGTAACTAAAGCCGAAAAGCATCGTAATAGGAAACTAACAACATTGGGTAAGTTGATAAACGGCAGCCTGGCAGCTTTGGTTATTAACATAAATAAAATAAAATAAAATAAAATAAAATAAAATAAAATAAAATAAAATAAAATAAAATAAAATAAAATAAAATAAAATAAAATAAAGTAAAATAAAATAAAATAAAATAAAATAAAATAAAATAAAATAAAATAAAATAAAATAAAATAAAATAAAATAAAATAAAATAAAATAAAATAAAATAAAATAAAATAAAATAAAATAAAATAAAATAAAATAAAATAAAATAAAATAAAATAAACTAAAATAAAATAAAAAAAATGGAATGGAATGGATTGAAATGAAATGAATTGGAATGGAATGGAATGAAATGATATCAAAAGGAATGGAATGAAATGAAGAGAAATTAAATGAAGTCAATTAAAATTAAAGAATTAAATATTTTATAACAAAGGGTGATTTTTTAAGCGCGCGCGTTAAATCGCACGATCCAGGCGGCCAAATGATTGGTCCCGAACGTGAAATAAAATGTTCGCCGAACTCGCCTCTCAATAAGTCCGTGCTGAGTGGCATCATTATGTTGAAACCGCATGCCAAGCAAGGCAAGCTCTTAAATTTTGGGCAAAAAAAAGTTGTATATCATCTCATGATAGCGCTCAACATTCACAGTAACGTAATGATTAGCATCATTTTTAGAGAAGTACGGTCCAATGATGCCACCAGCATATAAACCCCACCAAACTGTGACTTTTTCAGGATCCATTGGTAAATCGACAATTCTGCTTATTTACGTTCCCATTGAGCCAAAAATGAGCTTCGTCGATGAAATTGAAAAAGCGGGCGATAAACTTTTTTACCAGAGCATGCATTTTCATAATAAAATTCAAAATTTACAGTCGTTGTTTGCTTGTAAGACGATTCATGGTTAAATTATAGACCAAACTGGATATGTTTGACTGTGAAACAAAACACGAAACGTGCTTGAGCTGTTTAAACCAGTGTTGCCAAAAAGATAAAAGCTAAAAAATTACCCTTTATATACATATTCTTTTTTTTTATTTTCATAGTTTTTTAATGCATTTATCTCAAGGAATAGTTTTCTCTCTTATATTACAAAATTTTTCTTGATTTTTCCTAGGCACATTGGGGGATGAAATCTTAGGCGAAATCAGCCGTGATCCTGCTCTTCGAGGTGACTCACTTGTTGGCAGTAGCAAAAAACGCAAAGCCAAAATGGGCAAAGGCAAAAAAAAAGGAGGCAAAAAACGTAAATTTCATTAAAACTGGCAGAGATGAAAAGAAAACCCAAAATTAAGCAAGCATAACTACAAAAACAAAATTAAAAAATAAAAAAAAAATTTTAAACTTATTATTAAAAAAAAACAAACATTTTTAAACGTGTAAAAAGAAACAAATGCAACAACTTGATACTAAGGAAATTTTATAAATAATTTCAATTTTTACAAAAACAGAAAAAAACGAAGGAAAGTAACTCAAAGCCAAACACAAGTCTATTCTGTAACGTATGAATAGCAAATATTAAACAACAAAAACAATTTAGTTAAAAAAAAAAACAAAATCAGTCAAGAAAGTTTAAATATAAAAATGTTTATGGAAAAAAAGTAAATATATATATAACATTGTGTGTATATCAAAAATTTAAAACAAAATCAACAAATTTTTAACACATTTTAAGCTTATGAATCAGAAGCAGTTTGGTAACCAATTAGAAAGAATGTTCAAAGCTCATCATGTGTTGCATTCATTTACAATTGGGGGAGCTAAATGTAAAGTTAAAGATATCGACCACTCACCGATTCTATTTAGCAATGCAATATCTATCCATGCATTGTTGTAATCAAATAACAGATTGGTAAAAAAATTCTTCAAAATTCCCTGCAAAATATGTAAACGGTATATATGACTAAAAGATGCTCATCAATCCACAATTGATGAGCAATAAGGTAAAATTTTTTTAATATTTTGATATACACACATAGTTTTTTAGTTTACATTTTTTAAACAATTATGATTCATGCTATAAATATTTTTTAAAAACCTTTTTTTATAAAAAAAATAAATTAAATTTGGTTTTTCATTATTAAAGTTACCTATTTTTTATAAAAAAGATCCCTATTATTTTCTGATAATGAATTTGTTTAGACCTATGTTTGTTTTTTTTTTTAATATGAAATTAATTTTTTTTCTAAGCAACGTTAATTACTCTAGAAATTTTCTTCCATATATTCTGTTAAATTTTTAATTAAAAAAGAATAGTTATTAATTTTTATGTTTTAATATGTGAATTTCTAATTTATAGAATATTTTCGGAAACGAAATGCACACCCCTTATATTGCTGTTTTCTTTTAATAATACATATTTTTCTAAATAATAAAAAAAAAATTCCTTAAAAAAATTTATTTTATTAATGTCGTTTTTTTTTGTTTTACAACATTTACAAATCTATATCTTAACATTGAATTCACTAATTCATTTATTGTTTTTAATAAAGTAATCTATATATTTTTTAACAACAATTAATATTAATGCCTTATTTTAAGATTAAAAAAAATTATAGATATTTATATATATACTCGCAATAAACTGCATTGCATTTCGGCAACCAAATTGAAAATGTTTATAAAAAAACCATTTCTTTTTTGTCTTGAGAAAAGTTACAAAAAGCCATATTGTTTGCAATGTCTGCTTAAAATTGGATTTTGTAGTGCTCTCTCCGGCGTTGGGCTTCAATTTATGTTGAGCTCAACGTGGGTGACTACTTTTGTTTTAAGGTACTCCGTTTAAACGAAAACGCCTTTGGATTCTTCTTAAAACTTACAAAATAATCGCTTTATTAAACCAAAAGGAAATAACTGCGAATGAATGTATAACAAAATAACCAAAACCTTAACAGGCTGGCTTTATGCACGACGCAACACGAATAGAGGCTGCAATTTGCTATCAAACAACTATTCTTTGTTACACGCACACACAAACATATCCATCAACGAACAAAGCCAACAACAACCAATGCTTTTAACTGTTGAGAAGTTGTTTAACTAGTCCGCTGCTAGCTATCCCAAGTGCTCAACCAACCTACGAATGAAGAATGAACAATCTTCGTCGATGCGCCACTATTTATACTCTTCAAGCGAGACCTTTGATCAAATTAAACGAACACAAAGAGAATGAGTATAAATGAGTAAATGAGAAAGAACTGTTAGGAAAAGAAGGCGCAGCGGAGCGGGCCCGGGTCAGCTAGAAACAACAAAAAATTCAAAATTTTTTATCCTAACTCCCTTGTTTGGGGGAATTTTTTCCCATGTTTTATAGCCTCATTCTCCCTTTTACACATAGCCCATAAAGTCTGCTTTCATGCGACAATTTCCTTTTTAATGATTCAAAAACAACATAATAAAGTTAAATTTTGTTGTATATGTGGTTTCTTTATATTTCTTAAATTAAAAAACAAAAATACAAGTTTGCTTTTGCTTTTTTGTTCTACAGTACTCTTGTCTCATAAGAAGAAATTATGACACCCAAGAAGTCTGCGATCACTTTGTTTACTTCGAAAGTACCGTTACTTTTTATGATGTTTGTTCTTATTTTTGGTCAGTTTCAGTTCATTCTCATAACAAGTGATAGTTACACGTGTTTTTTTTTAAAGAAAACAAAAACAAAAATACAAGTTTGATTTTGCTTTTTTGTTCTACAGTACTTTTGTCTCATAAGAAGAAATTATGACACCCAAAAAGTCTGCGATCACTTTGTTTACTTCGAAAGTACCGTTACTTTTTTTATGATGCTTGTTCTTATTTTTGATCATATTCAGTTCATTATCATAACAAGTGATAGTTACACGTGTTTTTTTTTTAATTAATAAATTTGGAAACATGGAAACTAGAGGAAAGGAAATATGTATATCTGAAAGAAAAACAATTATTAAATTGTGGAAAGAAGGACAAAGCTTTAGAAATATTGGTGGAACAGTTGGAAGGACGTATTCTTCTGTCGAGCGCGTAATTAATAATTACCAAGAAATTATTCTTATTCTACTTCAAAGCCTCGGCCTGGGCGTCCAAAAAAATTATCCGTTAGAAAAGAGCACAAAGTGATTAATATGGCAAGCAACAACCCTCGTATAACATCAACCAAAATTGTTGAAAATATTAAAACAATGTTTAAAAAAAAGCATCTGTGCCGAAACTGACAGAAAAATATTACATAGAGCTGGATTTCATGGAAGAGTTGCTCGAAGAAAACCGTATAATTCAGTCACAAACAGATAAAAGCGGATTGCATTCGCTAATTCCATTCCTGAATTCTGGAAACAAATTATTTTCTCTGACGAGAGCAAATGCTGTATTTTTGGCATTAAAGGTCGGCAAATAGTGTGGCGCAAGTCCGGGACTGAGCTGGAAAAACAAAATTTAGTTGGAACGCTGAAGCACGGTGTTGGTGGAGTTATGGTGTGGGGGTGTATGGTTGCTAGTGGAGTGGGTCAATTAGAATGTATTGAGTCCAAAATAGATAAATGGGGTTATCTCAATATTTTGAAAACAACAAATTGAAACCAAGTGCTGCTAAACTAGGGTTAGCAACGACATTTTTGGTTCCAACAAGATAACGATCCAAAGCATACATCGGAGGTTGTAAGGCTTTGGCTTTTATATAACACTACAAAGCAGCTTAAAACACCACCCAATCACCAGATCTCAACCCCATTGAGAATCTTTGGGATCTATTGGAGAAAAAAATTCGTCAGCACGTTATAACCAGCAAGGAGATGTTACGAAGTGTCATGCAGGCAGAATAAGCGAAAATAACATCTGAAGAAACAGAGAAGTCCATGCCAAATAGACTAAGTGCAGTCTTAAAACAACGTGGCTATCCTACCAAATATTAGGAATGTGTTAATATGGTTTTATTTTGTGTTTAAATAACTCTTTTGTTTATTTTTAATTACTGAACGCAGACTTTGTGGTGCTTATATTTAATTGTTATCATATTTAAATCGCTCTAGAGTGAAAGTGCTTAACCAAACTTAGAATTTTGTTTTTTAATGTTGGGAATATGAAGAAAAAATATATGTAAAAGAGTTGATTTGATTTATAATTTTTTTTGTGTTCTTTAACCAATCATAAAAGTATGTCAGGTGAACGCAGACTTTATGGGCTATGTGTATATCGATTCAGAATAACTACTTTTTTGCCTGGGAGAGACTTTCCTTTTTCGAAGTTTGTTTAGAATAAGGGAAAGGGGATTAGGGAAAAAACTGCCAGGAAATTTTTACTCATAATAGGGAAAAAAAAAAGGGAAAAGGGAGTAGGGAATAAATTCCCAGGGAATTGTTATTCAGATAGTCTCAAAATTTAAACCTAACTAGTTTGTGAGTATAACATACGACTTGGTAACCCTGCCAAATAACATTAGGTTTATTTGGCTAACTTTTCTCAAGAATAGGCTTATTGTTTAAAAATTACTAAAACCTATAATAAAAATGTATAAATTTATAAATACGAATTTTGGGTCATTACAAAAAAAAAATACTAACTATGTGTTATATATAAAATAAACATTTTTGTTGTTTTTAGGAGTCAAAAATTACAATATAAACAAGTTTGGATTTCAAAATCGAAAAAAAATTGCAATTTAGTTAAAATGTTTAACTTTTAAAAATTTCGGCAGCTAAAAATAAGAATCAAACCATCCCTCAAAAATGAAATAAGCAAAACAAAATCAAGAACAATGCAGTTTTCCCCCAAAAACCAACAAAGAAATAAATCAAACACACAAAGAAAGCACAAAGTAAAATTTACAAAATTTTATAAAAACAAAAAACCTAAAACAAAGTGATCCACAAATGGAAACAAACAAAAAACCACACAAGTTTTGAAACAAAAATCACAACCACAACACTAACAAATTAACAAAAAGAACTATACAAAAACAAAACAAAGCAAAAACAAAAAAATAAAATAAAATTGCAGTTGCCTTATTATACAAAAGAAGAAATCATGAAGGAAACCAGACGAAGACAAAAACCAAACCAACCGTAACAACAAATAATAAAAACAATTCATCAAATGAAACATTTAATTAAAACAAACAAAAATCTTTAAAGAAAAAGAAACCACAAGAACAACAAAAAAAAAACAACAACACAAATATTTTTTAAAATAAAACCTAACTTGAACTATGAATTATGAAAAACAACAACCGAACCGCAACCGAAATAAACAACCAAAAATTTTACAAACAAAAAAAATAAACGAAATACATAAACTGGTATTAAACAAAATACAAAACAAACAAAATTCAAATGGAAATCAAATTTTGTTTTATTTTGCTTTTGAAAAAAAAAAGTAAACTATGAAGAAAAACATAAAGTCCGAAATAATAAATCAAAATTGTCCATAAAGAAATGTTCAAAAGGTTCCAAAAATTTTTACATTCAGATTTATAACAGATTTTTGTTTATGTTTTTTTTTTTTTTTTTTAATTTGTTTGTAGTCCTTCAAATTGTGGTTTTTAGCTAAACTTATATGACATAATATCATAATAAATAAACTCCTAAAAACAACTAATTTTTGTTAGACGTAATGTATAAAAACAGAACTTTTTTGAAAAAAAAATGTAAAAAAATATTAAATTCAAAATAAATGACAAAAAAAAAATCATTTAGGTCTAAATGCAAAAGGAAGGTTACTGGAAAACTACAAAAATTTCGAATTTTAATTTTTTGTTTTGGTAAAGAGCGATTGTCTAAAAAGAAAGCATACATAAAATTAAAAGAGAAAAAAATTTCCAAATTTTTGTTCTTTAAATCTTAAACATTTTCAGCCCAATTCTGAAAGCCCAAAAAAAGTTTTCAGAATCTCCCTCGAATAAAATCCTCCTATTCTGATTGAATGAGGAGAGGACATTTTTGGGAGAGGGAATTTCGAATTTTCGAAAACAGCTGTTTTGTTTCAGCTGTTTGATTTTGGCCAAACATTTGACTATTATTTTCTAGAAAAAGAACATAAAATGAAAAAATTAGCAAAAAGAAGTTATAAAGGTTGCTAAAAAAGTTTACAAACATGTTAAGTGTAGCTTCTGTAAAGTTAGTTTAAAGTTTCTCATTTTAATAGTGCACAATTATGCTATAGGCCATAATTGTGCACTATTAAAATGACTTGTCACCATATTTCTGTGTTGTGACAACAGAAACTTTCCGTCTTCATCCAACAATCGTTGGCTAAATTAGATGCTTCCAGAGCGGTCTTGTGGAAAGATAAATAGATTAATTGTGTCGTCTTGTCCCTGGTTGCATGCGGGCCACACATTCTGCATGTTGGCGTTTTCCCTTGCCATAAGGAGTCAAGGTGGTTGAATCGTAATATAGAGGTTTGCTTCTTCTCCGTCGTCATAAATGCTGTGTTGATCTGCCTACTACACCGTTTTATCTAAAGGCCTACATTTATGGAGCTACAACTTGAAGATCTGATCGAGATATTTCCGGGCGGTGGCCGCTTTTCTTGGTGGTTGGGACGCCTGCTCTGGACATAGTGCTGCCGAAAGCCACTTATGGATTTATTCTTACTCCTGTGGAGTAAATGGTGCCAAATGTGGTGCCAAGTATCTTTGAATAATTGCCCACGAAAATTACATTAAGAAACAGGCAGAAGACTTCTTGCACATCATTGAGTGGCGCCCAATTGTACTTTAAGCTCAATGATAAGGCACCTTTTTAAGTATCCAATAAAATTGAAAAACTTAAGCAAATCTTCTATGATGGGTACATGACATTTAACCTAACAAACGTGTACTTGATTTTGATGAAAAAGTGAAAAATAATTTTCATACATTTGAAATTGTTAAAAAAAAACATTACAATTCACAATTTTTTTAACCTAGCTCCCTTTTATTTGGTTGGGGGGAATTTTTCCCAAGTTTTACCGTCTCAGTCTCCCTGTTATATCGATTTTTTCCCTGGGACATATTTCCCTTTTTCGAAGTTTGTTTAGAATAAGGGAAAGGGGATTAGAGAATAAACTCCCAGTAAATTGTTATTCAGAATAGGGGAAAAGGGAGTAGGGAATAAACTCCCAGGGAATTGTTATTCAGAATAGGGCTGTCTATTTATCTACACCTGAAGTTTTGCAACATTTTTACTTAAGAATTGTCGATTAAAGACCGTAAAATCGATTTCCAAACGCCTCGGTATTCTGCGCTACTTCTCCAATTTTCGTTCCATAGTTTGAAGCTTAAAGCTTAAACATTTTTATCATATATTTATCTACACCTGAAGTTTTGCACCATTTTTACAAGAACTATTGGCGATTAAAGACCGTAAAATCGATTTCCAAACGCCTAGGTATTCTGCGCTACTTCTCCAATTTTCGTTCCATAGTTTGGGAAAATTTTCTTAATTGAATCTTCATATTTTCGTTCTGCTGATTAGAGGTGGAGAAATATCGATAGTCGGCGCCTTCGATTGTCGACGATAATAATTTTACAACCATCGATAGTTGACGATAGTACTGTCGATGGTGAGGTTAGGTTGAATGGGTCGCCCACCAAAGGTGAGTTCATTCGGAGGCCAGTTTGGCCCATTGTGTTACCCTACAGAGAGAAAGGGAAGAAAAAGGAAAATGTGAGACCTCGTAGTAGAGGTTATACACGAATCAAAAGAAAAAAAGACAAAGACAAAAGACAGGAGGAGTGGAGAAAACCCGAGCGGGAGGTGAAGAACCGCCCTTCGCTACGCAAGCACCCTAATTGAGCCTTTATATTTTCGTTCTGCTAATTAGAGGTGGAGAACTATCGATAGTTGGCGCCTTCGATTGTCGACGATGATAATTTTACAACCATCGATAGTTGACGTAAGTACTGTCGATGGTTAGGTTAGGTTGAATGGATCGCCCATCAAAGGTGAGTTCACTCGGAGGCCAGTTTGGCCTATTGTGTTACCCTTCAGAGAGAAAGGGAAGAAAAAGGAAAATGTGAGACCTCGTAGTAGAGGTTATACACGAATAAAAAGAAAAAAAGTAAGAGCGTGCTAAGTTCGGCCGGGCCGAATCTTATATACCCTCCACCATTGATCGCATTTGTCGAGTTCTATGCGCGGTATCTCATTTTAGACAAACATAGAATATTGAATAAGAACTGTTATCCTATTGGAGCTATATCAAGTTATAGTCCGATTCGGACCATAATTGAATGCTGATTGACATTGTAGAAGTCATTGTGTAATATTTCAGTTCATTCGGATAAGAATTGCGCCTTGTAGGGGCTCAAGAAGCAAAATCGGGAGATAGGTTTATAAAAGAGCTGTATCAAGCTATTGATCGATTCAGACCATACTAGACACGTATGTTGAAGGTCATGAGAGAAGCCCTTGTACAAAATTTCAGCCAAATCGGATGAGAATTGCGCCCTCTAGAGGCTCAAGAAGTCAAGATCCCAGATCGGTTTATATTGCAGCTATATCAGGTTATGTACTAATTTTCGCCATACTTAGCACAGTTATTGGAAGTTATAACAAAAAACCTCGTGCAAAATTTCAGCTAAAGCGGATGAGAATTTCGCGCTATATTGGCTCAAGAAGTCAAGATCCAAGATCGGTTTATATGACAGCTATACCATATTATAAACCGATTCGAAGTTGGAAGTGATACCAAAATACTACGAGCAAAATTTCAGTCAAATCGGACAAGAATTGCGCCCTCTAGAGGCTCAAGAAGTCAAGACCCAAGATCGGTTTATATGGCAGCTATATCAAAACATGGACCGATTGGAACCATACTTAGCACAGTTGTTGAAAGTAATACCAAAACACTACGTGCAAAATTTTAGTTAAATCGGACGATAATTGCGCCCTCTAGAGGCTCAAGAAGTCAAGACCCTAGATCGGTTTATATGACAGCTATACCAGATTATGAACCGATTTGAACCATACTTGGCACAATTGTTGGATATCATAACAAAATACGTCGTGCAAAATTTCATTCCAATCGGATAAGATTTGCGCCTTCTAGAGGTTCAAGAAGTCAAGACCCTAGATCGGTTTATATGGCAGCTATATTATGTTATGGAACGATTTGAACCATACTTGGCACAGTTGTTGGATATCATAACAAAACACGTCGTGCAAAATTTCATTCAAATCGGATAAGAATTGCGCACTCTAGAGGCTCAAGAAGTCAAGACCCAAGATCGGTTTATATGACAGCTATATCAGGTTATGGGCCGATTTGGACCATATTTAGCACAGTTGTTGGATATCATAACAATATACGTCGTGCAGAATTTCATTCCAATCGGATAAGATTTGCGCCTTCTAGAGGTTCAAGAAGTCAAGACCCAAGATCGGTTTATATGGCAGCTATATCAAAACATGGACCGATATGGCCCATTTACAATACCAACCGACCTACACTAATAAGAAGTATTTGTGCAAAATTGCATGCGGCTAGCTCTACTCCTTCGGAAGTTAGCGTGCTTTCGACAGACAGACGGACGGACATGGCTAGATCGACATAAAATTTCGTGACGATCAAGAATATATATACTTTATGGGGTCTCAGACGAATATTTCGAGTAGTTACAAACAGAATGGCGTAATTAGTATACCCCCATCTTATTGTGGAGGGTGTAACAAGTAACAGGCAACCATAAAAGGTAGCATACACATTTATTTAAGCAGACTTGTGTATTCAAAACGGCAGATTTTGCTTATAAAGCAGCTCTATGTTTGCTGAAACAGCAGTGATGTCTGCATTTCCATTTTCAGCAGTCCAAAACTTCTGTTTTAGTAAACATTATTGCTGTTTTGAATACAAAATTTGGTTGATGTAGGTTAGTTTGAAATGTCCGTCCGTGTGTCCGTCAGTTGTAATCACGTTAAAGTCTTTAAGAATTGAGCTATTGAGTTGAAATTTTGTACAGGCTCGTATTTTTTCTATACGCAGGTTAAGTTCTTGAATGGGCCACATCGGACAATATTTTTATATAGCTGCCATATAGACCGATCTGGGGATTTAGGGTCTTAAGCCCGTAAAAGCCGCATTTTTCCAATTTCGCTAAAATTTGAAACAGGGAGTTGTACTAGGGTCTCCTATAGCTGCTTCAAATCTGGTTTAGATCGGACCATATTTAGATATAGCTGTTATATAACCGATCTGCTGATTTAGGGCCTTTAGACCATAAAAGCCGTAATTATTATCCGATTTCGTTGAAATTTTAAATAGTGAGTTGATTAAAGCCTTCCGATATTCGACTCAAAAATAGTTCAGATCGGTGTATATTCAGATATAGCTGCCATATAGAGCTATCTGCCGATTAAGGGTCTTGAGCCCATAAAAGCTGTATTTATTACCCGATTTCGATGAAACTTGAAACAGTGAGTTTTTTTAAGCTTTCCGCCATCACACTTGAATATGGTCCAGATTGGACAATATTTAGATATAGCTGCCATATAGACCGATCTGCCGATTAATATCCGATTTCGCTAAAATTTGAAATAGTGAGTGGTGTTAAGTCTCAAGACACCCGACTCGAATATGGTTCAGATCGGACTATATTTAGATAAAGCTGCCATTTAGACCGATCTGTCGATTGATGGTCTTAAGCCCATAAAAGCTGCATTTATTACCCGATTTCGCTAAAATTTGAAATAGTGAGTTGTTACAAGCCTCCCGACATCCGATTCGCAAATGGTTCAAATCGGTCTTTATTTAGATATAGCTGTCATATAGACCGATCTGACGATTAAGGGTCTTATACCCATAAAAGCTGCATTTTTTAGCCGATTGCGCTCGAATTTGACACAGTTACTTGTATTAAGCCTCCCGTCATCCGACCAGTATATGGTCCAGATCAGACTATATTAAGATATAGCTGCCACCGTAGCGCAGAAGTTGTCAGCCTATGACGTTGAACGCAGGGTTCGAATCCTGGCGGTGGTTTTCCTCTCCTTATGCTTGCAACATGTGGGGTACTATGCCATGTAAAAACTTCTCCCCAAAGAGGTGGTTCACTGCGGCACGTCGTTCGGACTCGTCTATAAAAAGGGGAACCCATTATCATTGAGCTTAAACTTGAACCGGACTGCAATATGTGGGCAATATTTGCATTTACATTTTTCCATATTGACCAATCTTCCAATTTAGGGTCCCATAAAAATCAGATTTTTTGCCCGATTTCGCGGAAACTGTGACTTGTATAAGAGTTCTTAGGACCTGAATCAATGATGATACAGACCAGCCCATAGCATATTACTATGCATATGGTCAATCCCATGGCAGCCGGTTGCACGTACCGGATTGACCCGATGGAGTACTTCTTTAGCAAGGGCTGCAGCCTCAGTATGTAACGTACTGTAACAACAACAAAAACCCAAAGTTCGGCACGGCCGAACTTAATATGTTTAGGTTTGTTTTTTTTTTTTATCAAATTCCGGCTATAACTATATGTTATAACCGCAATGGCATGTAGAGAAATGAATCATGGATAACAGTGTCCGTAGCCACTTTATGACAAGAAAGTTTCCTCAACCTCAACAGCAGTTTAACCTCCACAGCAATTCGTCTAGCCACATTGCCGAGAGTCAGAGAGTGTAGTATTAAATGCAGTGCATCAGATGGTGTCGTCCTCAGTGCGTCTGTAATTCGGTAAAAATCGAACTAAAAATATTCTCAAATGTTGTAAGGAGAGAGACTGTTGAAAACCTTTGTAAAAAAAATAGATTATGGCTGTCAGTCTACTACTTTTGGCAGCTGATGCGATTTTATGTCAAGTTCATTAACATCCACTTTTCTTCGCTGGATGGTCATAACATATTAAGAAAAAGATTTTTGTTTTTGTAAAAATTCAACGAATTGGGAAACCAAAGGAAATTTTGTTTTTATTAAAATTTAAATTTTTTGAAAAAAATTGTAAAACGAATAAAAAATAAAAATGCTCTTAATAATTAAAACATGAAATTTCATCAAAATCGGACAAGGGAATCAATGATCAGGTGATAATGGGTTAAACTTTTGCTCTTTACCAAATGTTTCTGATGAGATATGTAATAAAAATTAAAATTTCGAACGTCCATTCAATAAAGAAACAAGCAAAAAACCAATCAAAAATTAATTTTAAAAAATTTATGCTATAATAAGTAAAACAAAAATATTTCGAAAATAAAATTTGTTTGGAAATTCAAAAATCAAATGGATTGAAAATATTTTTAATGAAATAATTTTTTGTAAATTGCTTGAAGCAATACAACCTGTAATTATAATAAAACAAAATATTTTTAAGAACGAAAAAGCAAAAAAAATATATATATGAAAAAGAAAAACCAAATATGACGAAAAAGAAAATTTGGTATGGCAACGCAAAACTTTTGGCAACCACAACACAACAAACTCCCCAAAAAAAAAACAAACATTAAAGTAACAAAATTTAAAAATTTTTATACCAAATTAAAACCACATGAATATACTTTTGGCTCTTGAAAAAAATGTATTTTTGGCATAAAAAAAAGAATTCGTGAGATCTACGACAAAATGACGTCCCTTAGGTGGCGTCCAAATTTTTGGCTATAACAATTAAGAAAACTAACCACATAGAACCAACAACAACAGCAATAGTTTTCAAAATTTTACAGTGCAATAAACCAAAGATTCTCTCCGTTTTTTTTTTTTTTTGGAAAAATAGTTGTTGATCAAACAAACAACCATTTCTTCAAAAAAAAAGGGAATCTGCCAACAAACAACCAAACCAACCAAAATCTTTTTTGTTTTGAAGAATTTTTTAAAATTTTAAATGTAATTTTTTATTTAGTTTCTCCTTTAAATAAATTAATTAAATTAATTTATTTATTATATTTTTAATAGCCAAGGTTTAAATAAAACAAACAAAAAAATATATATTAAAAAAAAAATAAATACTGAAAGACTGAATCTGTTATTTATTACAAAGCCACATTTGTCTTGCTTTTGTTTCTCCTTTTACGTTTTTTATATAATTTTTATAATAGCTGAATTATTTTTGATGGCAACACTATTTTTTTTTAAATAACTAACATCACATCATATGCGAAAATCATTGTTTGTTTGAATGTTACAAACAAATTTTTCTTTCAGTGTTGAAAGAAGACACAAAGCCTTATTTGAAAATAAACCCCTAAAAGTATACTTTAAAATTTATTTGTGTTTTATATGAGAATTTGTGTGATTAATGAAAGCAATCCCAAAGAGAGAAAATTTTCAATAAAAAAAGAAAAACAAATTAATTTATTGGGATTAAAATAGTATTAATCTCGCTTTACTCTAAAGATCCTCAATGTGTATTACACTAACTACACGGTGCTGCTAATAGGCATTTATTACTTTTTTGATTACTAATATGACTCTTTGGAGCATTGAAGGGCTAATTGGGCTATATATTGTGGCTGAAATTTTTTTAATTTTAAGTAATGTTATGGCTTGCAATATCCATGAATAGTATGGCCCACATAACTCTTAAACTGATGCAGCTCCTATATGATGTTTTCGAGCACATGGAGAAAAAAATCCTATTTCGATTGAGCTGAAATTTTGCACCTTTAGGTTTATAATCTGATATTATTTACTGAATTCGCTTTTTGAGCAACAATCGTTTTGATTGTAGTTTGATATCAGTTAATGGCCTGTTACCACTCCATCTGCCAATTAGAGTTCTTGTATTCAGATCAGACCTGCGGAGTCGAGCAATTTTTACTCGACTCCGACTTTGAAGTCGGCTCCAAGCACAAAATTTTTTTATTAAAAAAAAAATCAATAATTTAAAAAAATAATTGTTTGTTCCCTAAGCCCATATGCTATTATAAAAAAATAATTTTCCTAACTTTTTATGACCATACAGCAAAGAAAAGTAGATTTTTTTGTGAGGTTATCTTCATTTTGCCATTCCTTTTGCAACACATTGAAATATCCATTTCCGACTCTATAAAGTATACATATTCTTGATCACCATAAAAATCTAAGACGATCTATACATGTCCGTCCGTCTGCCCATCTGTCTGTTAACATTACGCTACAGTCTTTAAAAATAGAGATATTAATTTGAAACTTTGCACAGATTCGTTTTTAGTCCATAGGCAGATTAAGCTCGAAGATTGGCTATATTGGACTATATATAGCCCCCTTATAAACCGATCCGCCGACTTAAGGTCATAGGCCCATAAAAGCCACATTTATTATCCGATTTTGCTGAAATAGGGGACAGTGAGTTTTGTTTGCCCACTTGACATCTCTCTGCAATTTGACCCAGATCGGTTCAAATTTGGGTATAGCTGCCAATGGACCAGTCCCTCGATTTAAGGTCTTGGTCCCTTTAAAGACACATTTATTGTCCAATTTCGCCGATATTTGGGAGAGTTAGGTGTGTTAGGGCCTTCGAAATCTTTCTTCAATTTGGCTTAGATCGGTCCAGATTTGTATACAGCTGCCACATAGACCGATCCCTCGATTTAAGGTATTGGGCCCATAAAAGGCGCATTAATTGTCCGATTTCGCCGGACAGTAAGTTGTGTTAGGCCTTTCGATATCCCTCTTCAATTTGGCCCAGATCGATTCAAATTTGAATATAGCTGGGCCCCTTAAAAGCGTATTTAAAATATATTGGGCCTGAATCTGAGGATAGACCACTGGCTCTACAGGAGCGAGATTAGACCAATACTTACTTACGCCTCAGTAGTTTGATGGACTGCTATGGAGAAAAAGTGCAATATAAGGACCATACAACAGGTTCAGAAAACATGAACTGGAGACTGATGAACTGGCACTGGAGGTTATTCTAGATATCCGACCCATTGACATACTGATTAAGTGTGAGGCAGCCACTGCGGCTATGAGACTTAAGGCGATGGGAGAATGGGTTGAGGATGGGAGCAACCCATACCATCGCGGTATGATCGAGGCAACTATAGGAAACCTGGAAGGAAGGGAAGAGGTTTCCGATCGGATACCTGAGATTAACCTTGAAGTCGAGTGCGAGGCACTGCTGCCATCGGTGACATGGGGCGGATTTATATCTGCACCTTCTTTTCAACCTAGCTTAACCTAATCCGATTGCGCAGTAATTTGACACAGTGACTTATGTTGGGCTCCTCGACAACCGTATCGTATATGGTTCAGATCGGTCTATATTTGGATATAGCTACCAAAAAGACCAATATTTTATTCTACGAAATTCACGGGAGGATTGGGGTATACTAATTTTCGTTTCTAACACATCGAAATGATCTGATATCCAACCAAGTATATATATTTTTGATCGTCTTGACATTCTGAGTCGATTTAGTCATATCCGTCCCTCTGTCTGTCTGACAGTTTGTCGAAAGCACGCTAGCTTTCGAAGGAGTTAAGCTAGGCCCTTTGAAATTTTGCACAAATACTACCTACTAGTATAGGTCGTTTGGGTTTGTAAATGGCCCATATCAGTCAATATTTTGATATAGCTCCCATATAAACCGATCTTCCGAATATACTTCTTGAGCCTCTAGAGGGCACAATTCTTGTTCAATTTAGCTGAAACTTCGCACATTGATTTTCCTTATGACTTTCAACATATGTTCCAAGTATGGTTTGAATTATTCTAAAAATTGATATAGCTCCTAGAAATTCGTAACCATTATCCTTTGTTTGCCTAGAAAAAGATACCAGGCAAAGAACTTGACAAATGCGATCAATGTTGGAGGGTATATAAACAACACATAGAGCTTGAATTTAAAAACAACAAAACTGAATACAGCGGTCCCCTGGAAATATATTAACATTATATATTTTTATTCAAAAAAATTTTGAAATTAAATTTTTTTTTTTTGCAAAAATCAAAATTTAAATCTGGACGCTGAGTCCGGGCAAAATTGCTCGACTCCGTCTCTGCAGCTCTGGCTCAGACCGCAATTTTACTTCGAATTGCATACAATGTTTGTTATGACTATGGTGCAAGGTTTCAGTTTATATACATATGTATGTCAGCTCCTTTTATATTGGGTTGCCCAAAAAGTAATTGCGGATTTTTTAAAAGAAAGTCAATGCATTTTTAATAAAACTTAGAATGAACTTTAATCAAATATACTTTTTTTTAAACTTTTTTTCTAAAGCAAGCTAAAAGTAACAGCTGATAACTGACAGAAGAAAGAATGCAATTACAGAGTCACAAGCTGTGAAAAAAATTTATCAACGCCGACTATATGAAAAATCCGCAATTACTTTTTGGGCAACCCAATAGTTATGCCTAATAGTAGCACAGTGTTATTATGTTGACATTCAGAAAACGATTTGAATTAAAAAAAAAAGTAAAATGCAAAAATAGTTCAAAAACCAAAAAAAAAAAACAAATCCATACATGAAAAGGATTAAGAAAAACCAAAAGGAACAAACATTTGAAGCAAAATTAAAAAAAAATCAGAATATATTAAATAATTCTTTAATTTTTATAGCCAAAAAAATCAAGAAACTATAAAGAAGAAAAAATTAAAAAGAAGCAAATTTTAAAATATACAAGCTAAGTAAACTATTATTAAAATTATTATACATACAAAGAAAAGTATATTTCAAACAAGAAGACATATTATGATTAAAAATATAAATATATGAAAAAAACAAATCATTATTTTTATTTTTTTTTATACTAAATCAAAAATTATAAAATTATTGTATTAAAATCTAAATTGAAATACTTATTTTCCTTACAAAAAAAAACAAACCCTTTCGAGCTTACAATTTAAGTCATATACTTTTTGGTAGCCCACATTTTAATATTAATATGTAAACTTGATATTTTATATATTAATTTATAAAAACATATATTAATGTAATATAAACATTTTATGCGTAGATATTGTTTCTTCCATTTTTTAAAAAAGCATTACAAACGTGAAATTATTTTCATCCATTTTTGGAAAAAAAAATCATATATACATATTTATGTGCAGATAAACATAAAAAAATACATCCTTATTGTGTGACCATGTGTAAAAATAAAATCCAAACAAACTTATTGAAATATATGATTAACATATTCATTATTCTATTAACATGAAAAACCTACAGATAAAGAACACAAAAACAAGAAACCAATGATGAAATGACAACCAGAAACAAAATAAATTAACGCAAATCCCCAAAGACAGAAATTGATAATGAGAAATAAAGCAAAAATTATTATGCATATGATCAACAAAAACTATCATGGAAAAAACTGTTGGTTCTCATTTCAGTGACTTAAAAGGAATACCAATGCAAAGGTAAGTTGGCGAAAAAACTTACAAGGTAAGAATCCCAGTGAAAATTCGCATGAGAAGAGAGCAAAGATTCTTATAGAAATGACGCTGGTTAAAACAATACTTCCAAATTTTCTTTAAACAAGTAAAAGCGTACTAAGTTCGGCCGGGCCGAATCTTATATACCCTCCACCATGGATCGCATTTGTCGAGTTCTTTTCCCGGCGTCTCTTCTTAGGCAAAAAAAGGGAAAAGAAAAGAATTGCTCTGCTATTAGAGCGATATCAAGTTATGGTACTATTCGGACCACAATTAAATTATATGTTGGTAACCTGTGTAAAATGTCAGCCAATTCGAATAAGAATTGCGCCCTTTGGGAACTCAAGAAGTAGAATAGAGAGATCAGAGTATTTAAGAGCTGCATCAGGCTATAGACCGATTCAAACCATAATAAACACGTATATTGATGGTCCCGAGAGGAGCCATCGTATAAAATTTCAGACAAATGGGATAAGAAATGCGCCCTCTATTGGCTCAAGAAGTCAAGATCCCAGATCGGTTTATATGGCAGCTATATCAGGCTATGAACCGATTTGAACCTTATTTGACACAGTTGTCGAAAGTATGAACAAAATACGAAAATAAGAATTGCGCACTCTAGAGGCTCTGTGAGGCTCGCTACAACCAATTTTTTTGGGGCTTAAAAATTCAAGGTCGTTTTAAAGACCAAAAACGCTGTAACTCCTTAATTTTTTCGAATTTCGAAAATTTTCCAGCATTCCGCAATTCGAAATTCGAAGAAGATTCGAACAATTAACAAAATTACTTAAAATTTCATATTTTATTTTTTTTGTATTTTTTTAGCAAAGGCTAACCCCATATGAAAATTTGCAATTTTTGATGCGAAAAAATTTTTCGAGTTGAGTATACAGTATTGAAGATTATGGCAAAAAATTCGGATTAGTGCAACTCCTATGTTTTTTTTTTTTTCAAAAAACAAGCTCAAAATCGCGTAATTAATATCCGAAAAATTATAAAAAAATCAAGGTGAGTTTGAAATTACTGTAACATCTTTAGTTTTGCGAATTTCAAAATTCTGAGGACACCGTTGGATTTGTGAAGAAAATCTCTTTCCGTAATGGTGCTGGACGAAGCAATACTCTTTTCTGTTTCCTTAAAAACTATAGAGCATTGCTTCAAAAACGCATAACTCATATCCAGAAAATACAAAAAAAACCAACGTGAGTTTGCAAGTGCTGTAACTTCATTAGTTTTGCAAACTTCACAATTTTTCAGACACCGTTGGATTTGTGAGGAAAAACTCTTTCCGTAGAGGTGCTGGATGAAGCAATACTGTAAAGTTTTCTGTGAAAAACATTGCTAAAACCAAAATTTTTTGGGCGTAAAAATTCAAGGTCGTTTTCAGGACCAGAAACGCTGTAACTACTTCTTTTTTACGAATTTCGAAAGTTGTCCAGCATTCCGCAATTCGAAATTCGAAGAAGCAAGTGCTGTAACTTCATTAGTTTTGCAATCTTCACAATTTTTCAGACACCGTTGGATTCGTGAGGAAAAACTCTTTCCGTAGAGGTGCTGGATGAAGCAATACTGTAAAGTTTTCTGTGAAAAACATTGCTAAAACCAAATTTTTGTTATTGCTGCTTTGAAATTGCTGTAACATCTTTAGTTTTGCGAATTTCAAAATTATGAGGACACTGTTGGATTTGTGAAGAAAAACACTTTCCGAAGAGGTGCTGGATGAAGCAATATTGTAAAGTTTTCTGTGAAAAACATTGCTAAAACCAATTTTTTTTGGGTGTAAAAATTCAAGGTCGTTTTCAAGACCACAAACTCTGTAACTCCTTAATTTTTTCGAATTTCGAAAATTTTCCATCATTTCGCAATTCGAAATTCGAAGAAGATTCGAACAATTAACAAAATTACTTAAAATTTCACATTTTATTTTTTTTTGCATTTTTTTAGCAAAGGCTAACCCCTTATGAAAATTTGCAATTTTTGATGCGAAAAAATTTTTCGAGTTGAGTATACAGTATTGAAGATTATGGCAAAAAATTCGGATTAGTGCAACTCCTATGTTTTGTCTTCAAAAAACAAGCTCAAAATCGCATAATTAATATCCGAAAAATGGTAAAAAAATCAAGGTGAGTTTAAAATTGGTGTAACATCTTTAGTTTTGCGAATTTCAAAATTCTGAGGACACTGTTGGATTCGTGAAGAAAATCTCTTTCCTTAATGGTGCTGGACGAAGCAATACACCGTTGCTCTTTTCTGAAAAACGTTAGAGTATTGCTTCAAAAACGCATAATTCATATCCCAAAAATACAAAAAACCATCGTGAGTTATCAATTGCTGTAACTTCATTAGTTTTGCAATCTTCACAATTTTTTAGACACCGTTGGATTCGTGAAGAAAAACTCTTTCCGTAGAGGTGCTGGATAAGGCGATACTGTAAAGTTTTCTGTGAAAAACATTGCTAAAACCAAATTTTTTTGGGCGTAAAAATTCAAGGTCGTTTTCAGGACCAAAAACGCTGTAACTCCTTAATTTTTTCGAATTTCGAAAATTTTCCAGCATTCCGCAATTCGAAATTCGAAGAAAATTCGAACAATTAACAAAATTACTTAAAATTTCACATTTTATTTTTTTTGCATTTTTTTAGCAAAGGCTAACCCCTTATGAAAATTTGCAATTTTTGATGCGAAAAAATTTTTCGAGTTGAGTATACAGTATTGAAGATTATGGCAAAAAATTCGGATTAGTGCAACTCCTATGTTTTTTCTTCAAAAAACAAGCTCAAAATCGCATAATTAATATCCGAAAAATGCTAAAAAAAATCAAGGTGAGTTTGAAATTGCTGTAACATCTTTAGTTTTGCGAATTTCAAAATTGTGGGGACACCGTTGGATTCGCGGAGAAAATCTCTTTCCGTAATGGTGCTGGACGAAGCAATACTCTTTTCTGTTTCCTTAAAAACTATAGAGTATTGCTTCAAAAACGCATAATTCATATCCAGAAAATACAAAAAAACCAACGTCAGTTTGCAAGTGCTGTAACTTCATTAGTTTTGCAATCTTCACAATTTTTCGGAAACCGTTGGATTTGTGAGGACAAACTCTTTCCGTAGTGGTGCTGGATGAAGCAATATTGTAAAGTTTCCTGTGAAAAACATTGCTAAAACCAAATTTTTTTGGGCGTAAAAATTCAAGGTCGTTTTCAAGACCACAAACGCTGTAACTCCTTAATTTTTTCGAATTTCGAAAATTTTCCAGCATTCCGCAATTCGAAATTCGAAGAAGATTCGTATAATTAACAAAATTACTTAAAATTACAAATTTTATTTTTTTTGCATTTTTTTAGCAAAGGCTAACCCCTTATGAAAATTTGCAATTTTTGATGCGAAAAAATTTTTCGAGTTGAGTATACAGTATTGAAGATTATGGCAAAAAATTCGGATTAGTGCAACTCCTATGTTTTTTCTTCAAAAAACAAGCTCAAAATCGCATAATTAATATCCGAAAAATGCTAAAAAATTCAAGATGAGTTTGAAATTGCTGTAACATCTTTAGTTTTAGGAATTTCAAAATTATGAGGACACTGTTGGATTTGTGAAGAAAACCTCTTTCCGAAATGGTGCTGGACGAAGCAATACTCTTTTTTGTTTCCTTGTAAACGTTAGAGTATTGCTTCAAAATCGCATAATTCATATCCAGAAAATACAAAAAAACCAACGTGAGTTTGCAAGTGCTGTAACTTAATTAGTTTTGCAATCTTCACAATTTTTCGGAAACCGTTGGATTTGTGAGGACAAACTCTTTCCGTAGAGGTGCTGGATGAAGCAATTCTGTAAAGTTTTCTGTGAAAAACATTGCTAAAACCAAAATTTTTTATGGTTAAACATTCAAGGTCGTTTTCAGGACAAAAAACTCAGTAACTCCTTAATTTTTTCGAATTTCGAAAATTTTCCAGCATTCCGCAATTCGAAATTCGAAGAAGATTCGAACAATTAACAAAATTACTTAAAATTTCACATTTTATTTTTTTTTTGCATTTTTTTAGCAAAGGCTAACCCCTTATGAAAATTTGCAATTTTTGATGCGAAAAAATTTTTTGAGTTGAGTATACAGTATTGAAGATTATGGCAAAAAATTCGGATTGGTGCAACTCCTATGTTTTTTCTTCAAAAAAACAAGCTCAAAATCGCATAATTAATATCCGAAAAATGCTAAAAAATTCAAGATGAGTTTGAAATTGCTGTAACATCTTTAGTTTTGGGAATTTAAAAATTATGAGGACACTGTTGGATTTGTGAAGAAAAACTCTTTCCGAAATGGTGCTGGACGAAGCAATACTCTTTTCAGTTTCCTTAAAAACTATAGAGCATTGCTTCAAAAACGCATAACTCATATCCAGAAAATACAGAAAAACCAACGTCAGTTTGCAAGTGCTGTAACTTAATTAGTTTTGCAATCTTCACAATTGTTCGGAAACCGTTGGATTTGTGAGGACAAACTCTTTCCGTAGAGGTGCTGGATGAAGCAATACTGTAAAGTTTTCTGTGAAAAACATTGCTAAAACCAAATTTTTTTGGGCGTAAAAATTCAAGGTCGTTTTCAGGACCAAAAACTCTGTAACTCCTTAATTTTTTCGAATTTCGAAAATTTTCCAGCATTCCGTAATTCGAATTTCGAAGAAGATTCGAACAATTAACAAAATTACTTAAAATTTCACATTTTATTTTTTTTGCATTTTTTTAGCAAAGGCCCCCCTTATGAAAATTTGCAATTTGTGATGCGAAAAAATTTTTTGAGTTGAGTATACAGTATTGAAGATTATGGCAAAAAATTCGGATTGGTGCAACTCCTATGTTTTTTCTTCAAAAAACAAGCTCAAAATCGCATAATTAATATCCGAAAAATGCTAAAAAATTCAAGGTGAGTTTGAAATTGTTGTAACATCTTTAGTTTTGGGAATTTCAAAATTCTAAGGACACCGTTGGATTCGTGAGGAAAAACTCTTTCCGAAATGGTCCTGGATGAAGCAATACTTTTTGCTGTTCCCTTAAAAACTATAGAGTATTGCTTCAAAAACGCATAACTCATATCCAGAAAATACAAAAAACCAACATGAGTTTCCAAGTGCTGTAACTTCATTAGTTTTGCAATCTTCACAATTTTTCAGACACCGTTGGATTTGTGAGGAAAAACTCTTTCCGTAGAGGTGCTGGATGAAGCAATACTGTAAAGTTTTCTGTAAAAAACATTGCTAAAACCAAATTTTTTTGGGCGTAAAAATTCAATGTCGGTTTCAGGACCAAAAACGCTGTAACTCCTTAATTTTTTCGAATTTCGAAAATTTTCCACCATTCCGCAATTCGAAATTCGAAGAAGATTCGAACAATTAACAAAAATACTTAAAATTTCACATTTTACTTTTTTGCATTTTTTTAAGCATGGGCTAACCCCTTATGAAAATTTGCAATTTTTGATGCGAAAAAATTTTTTGAGTTGAGTATACAGTATTGAAGATAATGGCAAAAAATTCGGATTAGTGCAACTCCTATGTTTTTTCTTCAAAAAACAAGCTTAAAATCGCATAATTAATATCGGAAAAATGATAAAAAAAAATCAAGGTGAGTTTGAAATTGCTGTAACATCTTTAGTTTTGCGAACACCGTTGGATTCGTGAAGAAAATCTCTTTCCGTAATGGTGCTGGATGAAGCAATACTATTTTTTGTTTCCTTGAAAACTTTAGAGTATTGCTTCAAAATCGCATAATTCATGTTCAAACTAGAAGTGAAAATCGGGCGAAATACATATATGGCAGCTATATATAAATCTGAATCAATTTCTATGAAATTCCCCAGTTATATTAAAAGACATAAGAAAATCCTTTCTGCCTAATTTTGAGAGAATCGGTTGACAAATGAGCACTTTATTGCAATATTACTCCAAGTCTGACGAACATGTATATATGAGTTATATCTGAATCTGAACCGATTTCTAGCAAACTTCATAGATATTGTGGAGGTCGTCGAAGAAAGCGCTGTATATAAGTTTGGCAAGATTGGTCAGTAAATGCGCTTGCAGTGACCATAGAAGTGAAAATCGGGCGATATATATATATGGCAGCTATATCTATCTCTGAATCGATGTCAATAAAATTCACCAGTAATGTCGAGAGTAATAAGTTAATCCTTCCTGCTAAATTTCGAGAGAATCCCAAAATCGTACGAACATGAATATGGGAGCTATATCTAAATCTGAACCGATTTCGAGCAAACTTTATAGATATTGTGGAAGTCATCGAGGAAAGCGTTGTACAAAGTTTTGGGAAGATTGGTTAACAAATACGCTTGCAATAGCTCTAGGAGTGAAAATTGTGCGATATATATGTATGTATATGAGAGCTACATTTTAATCTGAACCGATTATTTCCAATTTCAATAAGCTTCGTCTCTAGACTGAAAAAAATGTCTGTACAAAATTTGAAAACGATCGGATGAATATTTCAACCTGTACTTTGTACACAAACTAACATGGATAGCTAGATCGCATCATAAAGTGATTCTGAGTTGATCGGTATACTTATCAAGGGGTCTATCTCTCTTCTGAGTGTGGTATGCAGTAGTGAAGCTTATGGCGGAAAAATGGGTTCTGGCGCAAATTTTGTGTATTTTCTTCAAAAACAAACATGCTCAAAATCATAATATTGATTTACAAAAAATGCATATAAATCTATGTGAGTTTGAAAATGCTGTAACTTCCTAGATTTTCGAACTTCCAAATTGCGAAAACACAATTAGACTCAAGAAGAAAAACTTTTTCCGTTATGGTGTTGGTTGAATATTTCAAAGTTTTCTGTGAAAAGCTGTGCAAACATACATTTGTGTAGGATGTAAATATTTAAGGTCATTTTCAAGGTCGAAAATGCTGTAGATCCTACATTTTTTCCAATTTCGATAATTTTAAAGCCTTCCGCAGTTCCAATTCGAAGACGAATCGAAATTTTGTGCTTTTTTAGCAAAGGGGGGTCGTTACCTTTCCAAATTTTGAACTTTTTGATGCGACCAAATTTTTGTGTTGAGTCCGCAGTAGTGAAGCTAATGGCAAAAGAATGGGTTTTTGCGCTAATCCTGTGTATTTTTTTTTCAAATAACATGTTAAGATTGACAGTAATGATATCAATAAAACTATGCGAGTTTGAAATTGCTGTTACTTCCTGTATTTCTCAATGACCTAACACCTTCCTTATGGGAGTAAAATACGACAATTTTAAGTTTGTTTACTTTATTATTTATTTATAAAAAAATTAACTAACAAATATTTACAAAACAAATACTTTTTTCTTTTGAGAAATTTCTACACCTTAACAAATGAGCATAAAAATGTAAGACTTAAATATAAGCATGACTAAAACAGTTGTTATAACTTTTTATTTTATTACAATTTGAAACAGTGTAGAAATATTTTTTTTTACTTTTCTGCAGCTCATTGCTTTTCTTTTCTATCCTTCAAACGGGCATAGCATTCTGGAATATTGCGATAGAAATCACACAATTTGGACTCAGGATTAAAGGCCAGATAACGACCACAAGTATACAAACGAGGATGGCCATTGACACACACAAAGTATTTCTTGCAACTGTTGGGATGTGGGAAGTAACGCAATTCACCTTCGGGTGTAACATCGACATTTGTCTTGCCCTCATCTTCTTCGGATGGTGGGCAAACGAAACCCAAGAAGGCCTCAGCATTACAATCCTTAGCTAGATCGGGCCAATCACATTGATAGGTGTCGATATTGAAGGCCAAACCATCGGGGCATTTAGTGAGTGTGGCTTCGCCATGAGCACAATTGTGGTAAACACCACATTTGGCAGGATCTCCTATGGGATAGAAACCAAATTGCCGAGGGCAATTTTCCGTAGCATTGGCTGGTTGAAGGCGAGTGCGATCTTTGCAGACGGTAAAGGGTAAATATGTGCATTCTCCGGTCGATTTGGTACGCTGATGGAAAAGCAAGCCATCGGGGCAGAGTTTGTCCTCTGGCACACCCTCAGTACATTGGATATAAGCATCACACTGTTCGGGATCGGCAAAACGGCCATTGGGTTCAGGGCAGGAGGAGGCGGCTAAAGCTTTGGAGAAAAGATTTAAAAAAGAAGATTAATTATTGGTAACACATAGGACTAAGGAAACAAACTTTCATTACTTAAAGCAGTTGCATTGAAACAAAAGACTTAAAACACAAATGAGAATAAAAGACTTAGGAAACAAACTTTAAAAACGTCAAGAGCAAAATAATAATGAAACGAAAGACTTAAGAAACGAACTTGGTGTTTGAAAAGAACAAGGACAGGAGCTCTGCTGTGTTCGATTCCTTCTAGCGGCCTGCTCTGTTGCTACTGTGTCATCACAATGGACTAATTTTAGTGAGTGAGTCTGTCTCGAAAATAAACTGCTACTCTAACCTAAACTAATCTCACTTTAACTAGCTCTGTTAAAACTACATTCAAACAAAAGACTTAAGAGACGAACTTGATATTGAACACAAGATTGATGATAGAAAAGGGGGGCTTACAAACCAAAGACTTAAGCAAGAAACTTCGTTATCCTAAAAAAATACATTGAAACAAAGACTTAAGAAACAAACTTGGTTTTCGAAAACCAATGAAAATAATTTTTGAAAAATATATAATATTTAAAATATTTTGATCAATTACTTCAAAAAAGGACTTTGATCAAAAGTCTTAAAGAAGGAACCCACGACGAGTGGGTAGAAAAATACTCAAAAATAAAAAAAAATCTTGCTTGAGTTAGGACAGAGATATTGCCGTAAAGTGGACTAATGAAACTTGTTAAAAAAATTTTTTCCCGTCATATAAGGTCATGTTTTGGGTGAAAATTGGCTTGTCAAAGGTCTGCAATTTTATATACCTCAAGCCACAAATTTTCATAATCCATTTTCATCCTTTGTAGTGAGATCCCTGGGAACCATTTTAGTGACTTGTTGCACTAAGTGGTTTTTATATTAAAAAACTGCAATTAAGGCGATGCCTTACTACTTTTAACTACAACTACCAATTTAAGTCAAAGGCATTAAGATCAACTTTTCTTCGCTATATGGTCAAAAACACATACTAAGAAAATATTTTGTTGTTTACAGTTAATACATAGTAACTAGGGAAATATTTTGATTTCCTTTAGTTTTTTTCTTAACTTAAAAATTTTTTGTTAAAATTTTTTTTTAAAATTTTTTTTAAAAATTTTTTGTTTAATTTAATGAAAATTTTTTAATTGTTTATTTTTTTTAATGACTATGCTATATATGCTATATTAATTATGAATATATGAAATTTCATCTAAATTGGACAAGGGAGGGTCGAGGGTCAGGTCGAGTGGCAGTCTTTTACAGACTCGCTTAGACAATTTTTAGTCCATTGTGATTCCACAGTAGCATCAGAAGGCACGGCCTCTTGCCACGAACCCTCACTGGTAAGCCGAGCAAGCTACCTATTCGGTTACCGAAGCGCCTCAGGCCCATGAACGCCTGACCCTCGTTAAAACAAAAGACATAGGAAACGAACTTGGTTTTCAAAATAAGAAAAATTTTTGATGATAAATTCTTTGAATTAAAATATTTAAGAAATTAATTTTAATTACTTCGAATGTAAAAAAATGACAGTAAAACAAAAGACTTAAAAAATAAACATGCTTAATTTTAAATTTTTTTTTAAATACAGTAAATTACATCGAAATAAACAAAAGACTTAAGCAACGAACTTGATTTATTTTCATTCCCCCATTAACAATTGTCAAATGAATATAAAAAAAACGAATTTGTTATCATTGTCATTTATTTACGCGCATTTCTTTTGTATATGGCCAATTATGCTTATAAAAGTAAGATATTCTGTATGTGTGTGTGTGTGAGTGTGTTGCTCTGTTTGCATTATTAAAATTTTCACTATGGACTAGAAAAAGTCATACAAAATAAATGTAACAAAAATATGTTCTGCTCTTCTCTTTTCTTCATCTTCTAGCGCTTTATGAACGAGGCTTAGACTTGGCTGCAGCTAAACGAGCATTTTTAATCTCTGCTCCCTTTTGCTTAATCTCAGGACTACAATTGGGTACATTGTCAATGTCATCACATTGTTTCAATTCCTCATTGAAGGCCATATCACCGTCACATGATATACGTCTGGGACGTCCTTCAACACACAAGAAATATTGTTGGCAATTTTGGGGAGAGGGATAGAAGAAATATTCCTGCTCTGGTTCACCCAACAAATCTGAACGGGCCGGTAGTGGTGGACATTTGAATCCCAAGTAGGCTTCAGCATCACAAGCCTCAACTAGATCGGGCCAATCGCATTTGTAGGTTTCGGGATTCCAAGCCAAACCATCGGGGCAATCGAAAATGTAACCACGTCCGGACGCACAATTTTTGAATTGACCACAATTCTTGGAATCACCCATTTGATAGTAGCCAAATTGATGGGGACACTCTTCGGTGGCTTGGGCTTCTTGTAGGCGTGCCGTTGGTTGGCTACACTCAACCTCAATGGGATAGCCGCAAGGATAACCGGTGGATTTCTCATTGTACAACAAACCATCTGGGCAGAGTTTTTCTTCAGCTACACCATTTGTGCATTGAATATAGGCATCGCAAGAGCCCGATACAGGAGCGGTGCCATTGGGTGAAGAACAACCACCCGCAGCATATGCTGTAAGAAATATCAAAAAACGAGAGAATAAAAAGGACGCATTAATAAACTTCATTTGGCAAGGCTTACCTAATATAATGTGAATGTAAAAATTAACATCTTTTTTTTTTCTTTTGGTTACCATAAATGTCACTAAACACAACGCCAAATTGAAATAGGAAAGTATGATAGTGTTTGTACCTATTTGGTACCCAAACAAGAAACACATATCATTTATTAAATATTTGGGTTTAAATGCTTAGGGTGGACACTCAATTTTCTTAAGAAAAACCGCACCATTTATGAACCCATAGCATCAATATTGGATGTAACGTTTGTTGAAAGACCCAACTCACTGTGCCAAATCCCAGCGAAATTGGGTGATAAAAGCCCTTTTTGTGGGCCCAAGACCCCAAAGAGGGAGATCAGTAAACATGGCAGCTATATCTAAATGTATTCTGATATGGACCATTTTCGGGATGGGTTTCGAGTAACCTAACACAAATAGCTGTGCCAAATTTCAGTGAAATCATGAAATAAAATCGCCTTTTGCGGGCCCATAACCTTAAATTGGGAGATTAGTATATATGACAGCTATATCCATATATAGACCGATCTGAGCCATATTCGGCACGAATGTCAAAGGCCCCTTTGACACAACTCGCTGTGCCAAATTACAGCGAATCGGGTAATAAAAGCACCTTAAATGGGCCCAAAACCTTAAATCGTAAGATTGCTGAAAGCGGGTGATGAATGAGCATTTCATGGGTCCAAGACCATAAATCGGGAGATCGTTATGCATGGCAGCATAGTGACCGATCTGAACCATTATCGGCATGGTAATTGAGGGGCTAATCGCAACTCATTATGCTAAATTTCTGCGAAATCGGGTGCCTATTTCATGGGCCCAAGACCATAAATCAGGAGATCGGTATACATATCAGCTATACCCAATTATAAACCGATGTGAACCATATAACATGTTTCAGCTTAATCGGGTAATGAACGCACTTTTGTGTTTACAATACGTTAGCAATGGGCCCAAGACTTTAAAACGGGAGATCAGTCCGTCCGTCAGTCTGTCTGTCGAAATCACAATAACCTAACCCCTTATCGGGATATCAGTAAACATGGCAGCTATATCCATATATAGACCGATCTGAACTATATTCGGCACTGATGTCGGGGGGTCTACCATAACTCGTTGTGACAAATTTCAGCGAAATCGGCTAATAAAAGCGCCTTTTGGAGGCCCCTAAACTTAAATCGGGAGATCAGTATATATGACAGCAATATCCAAACATAGATCGTTCTGAACCATATTCGGGTAATCGGGTAATAAATGCGCCTTTTATGGGTCCTCATATCGGGAGATCAGCATATATATGACAGCTATATCCAAATGAAGACCGATCTGAACCATATTCGACATGGATGTTGAGAGGCCTAACATTATTCTTTGTGCCAGATTTCAGCGAAATCGGATATAAAATTCGACCTTTTTTATGCTCAGTCCCATTTTGTCGCGAAGTTGGGTAATAAATGTGCATTTTATGGACCCAAGACCTCAAATCAGGCGATCATCTATACCATATTTGGTATGGATGTCGAGGGGCCTCACATAATTTGATGTGCCAGATTTCAGCGAAATCGGGCAATAAATCCGACTTTTATATGCTCAGTTCTATTTGGTCCCGAAAGGCGGACATGCTGGGTTTTTCTTGGGTTCGTTTTTTCTTTGGTAGGCCAGAATTTTGTTCTAAATTTAGATATCAATGTCTTACTCTACTTTCACTTGTCATTTGAGTACCATATGGTTCCGGTTGATCAACATGTATATTTGGTGCTTGGTCCCTAGGTCCAACGCCATTTCTTGGATTCCCTTATGGGTGCGATACACTTGTTGAAGAGCTTGATCCCTAAGTTCTCACATATCATTGAGTGCAGTCCGATTAAAGTTTTTAAGCTCAGTGATAAGGGGCCTCCTTTTTATAGCCGAGTCCGAACGGCATGCTGAAGTGCGACACCTCTTTGCAGGGAAGTTTTACATGGCATAGTACCACACAAATGTTGCCAGCATTAGGAGGGGAAAACCATCACTGAAAATTTCTTCTGATGGTCTCGCCAGGATTCGAACCCAGACGTTCAGCGTCATAGGCATACATGCTAACCTCTGCGCTACGGTGGCCTCCGGTCCCTAATATTAATACTCAATTCATACTCTACTGCCAAAGACCTTTTATCCATGTCTCATATTATCCCGCCTTCTCCCTAAGGCATTTTCTCAGAGATCGCACTATTCGAGAGGTTGTAGTTGGGTTCTCATCCGATGGGTATACGTTGACCGCAGGTGTGCCAGAAGACTCTGTTCTTTCCTTTTCCCTTATTTTCATTGACGATCTATTGAGTCAGACTTCGAATCCAGTCTACTCATTTGCCGATGACAGTAGCCTGTGTCATTCATATTCGTTCGACCATAGGCCCAGTCCTCAAAAAAATTAGGGACAAGAGGCGCATTATGGATGAAACGCTCTTCCTGGATTTTTCAGCCATTTCCGAGTAGGGTAAAATAAGGCACAGAAGACGCAGTCCTGTTTCTTGTCTCATAAGAGATTCACTGACCCACTACAATCGTCATTATCTTTCAACGGTATAGACATTGAGCAGTCAGATGCTCTTGATGTTCTGGGCATGAAGATAGAGAGTGATGTCCGTTGGTCAACACACGTTTGCGTAGTGTCGAAAGAAGCATTCAAGTGTTTGGGCTTTCTTAAGCGGTGGAAGCAGTAGTTCACCTCTTCTGATCTTCTCAATATCTATACTATATACATCAGGCCGAAGATGGAATATAACGCTCTCTTATTTGGGCGGGAGCGATGGTGTTGAATGGGGACCGTAAGGTATCCAACTCTATTGCCTCTCTTGAACATCGTCGGAATTTGGGTAGCATTGTACTGCTCTATCGTTACTTTCATGGTGTGTGTTCCGGGGATATCGGTCTTCATATTCCTGACGTAAGGAGTTCACCAGGAATACAAGAATTGCTAGGAACTCACACCCGTTTGTAATAGATTGGCCAGTTGATCGAACCATGCATTACCAAGAGAATTATTTTTTCGCCTGAACCATTCGGATATGGAATTGACATCCGGCTAATATCTTTCCCGCCAATATTGACGTTGAAATATTTAAAAGGAAAATAAACACTGCTTCCTCTTTCTCCCCTCCAATCTTTAATCTAATTAAACCTAATCGCCAACTCAATGCCCTGCATTTATAGGGGACATCCCCTGAGTGTTGACTACTACTTCCATTTACATCTCATTTGATACTCATATTGAACCAATCAGTAAACATGCCATTTTTGAGCGGTTTTTTGGAAGTGGGCGGGTCATCAAACATTTGGGGACAAATTTTTATATCAATTTAGTACTCTACTCTTAAGCATCTTTCATTTGATACCCATATTGTTCCAATCGTAAACATATCCGTTTGAATGGCTTTTGGGTTAGGTCGTCCCCCACTGTAATTGGACCCCAGTTTCATGCCAGTTTGTGTTTATGGCTTACTATAAAGAAACTTAAAAAATTCCGCTTACATGGATGCACCCATCTCCGAGAGATAGTTGGGGACTGGCAATGGGAAATATCGGTTCAGATTTGAATAAAGGTCCCATATATAATGGGCCTTCGACTGGACTTCGTAGGCCCCTAGAATCCGCAATAATTATTACCCGCGAGCAAATCAGAAAACATTTTCCCTCCTAATGCTGGCAACATTTGTGAGGTACTTTGCTATATATAAACTTCTCCCCAAACAGGTGTCGCACTGAGGTACGCCGTTCGGGTTCGGCTATAAAGGGACCTCCCCTTATTATTGAGCTTAGACTGCACTCATTGATATGTGAGAAGTTTGCCCCAGTTCCTCAAAGGAATGTTTATGAGCAAATTTGCCATTGAGAGTTGTGTTTTTTCCACGATTTTCAATATCTTCAATAAATATGGTTTAAATCGGTGTATAACCTGATACAGCTACCAACCGATCTACCGATTTCTGATCTCAAACCCCGGGCAGCCACAATTCTTATCCGATTTGGCTGAAATCTTTCAAGTTGTGTTCTGTTGGGACTTCCAACAACCGCTCCAAATACGATTCAAATCGGTCTATAACCTGATATAGCTGCCACATGAGCCGATCTCACGTTTTGACCTCTATAGCCTCTAGAGGGCGCTATTTTTATCCAATTTGGTTAAAATTTTGCACGTGATATTCTTTTATGACTTATAATATCCGCAGTTAGTATGGTAAAAATCGGTCTATAATTTGATTTAGCTTCTATATAAACCAGTCTCCCGATTAGACTTCTATGGCCCCATAAGCTTAAATTATTGGCTGAGTTGGTAGAAGTTTTGTACGCCAAATGATGGTGGGTTTCTAAGATTCGGTCCGGCTGAACATAGCACGTTTTTATTCCTTTATATTTAATTTTTTATACCTCCACCAAAGGATGGTGGAGGGTCGAAGGAGTAAAGCAATGCGCTTGAAATTTTGCCCAAATACTACTTATTAGTGTAGGTCGGTTGTGATTGTAAATGGGCCAAATTGGTCTATGTTTTGATACAGCTGCCATATAAAACGATCTTGGGTCTTGACTTCTTGAGCCTATAGTGGGCGCAAATTTTGTTCGATTTGGCTGAAATTTTGCTCATCGTGTTTTGGCATCACTTCCAACAACTGTGGTAAGTATGGTTCCAATCGGTTCATAAGCTGATATAGCTGCCATATAAACCAATCTTGGCTCTTGACTTCTTCAGACTCTAGAGGGCGCAATTCTTATCCGATTTAGCAATAATTTTGCACGTGTCATTTTGGTGTTACTTCCAACCACTATGCTAAGTATGGTTTAAATCGGTTAATAACCTGGTATAGCTGCCATATAAACCGATTTTGGACCTTGACTTCTTGAGCCTATAGAGGTCGTTCGATTTGATTGAAATTTTGCTCATCATATTTTGGTATCACTAACACCCACTGGGCTAAGTATGGTTTAAATCGGTTAATAACCTGGTATAGCTGCCACATAAACCGATCTTGGGTCTTGACTTCTTGAGCCTCTAGAGGGCGCAATTTTCATTCAATTTAACTGAAATTTTGCTCATTGTGTTTTGGCATCACTTCCAACAACTGTGGCAAGTATGGATCAAATCGGTTCATAAGCTGATATAGCTGCCATATAAACCGATCTTGAGTCTTGACTTCTTCAGCCTTTAGAGAGCGCAATTCTTATCCTATGTAGCAGTATTTTGCTGTCACTTCCACCCACTGTGCTAAGTATGGTTTAAATCGGTTAATAACCTGGTATATATAAACCGATCTTGGATCTTGACTTCTTGAGCCTCTAGAGGGCGCAATTATCATCCGATTTGGCTGAAATTTTGCATGAGATGTTTTGTTACGACTTTCAACAACTGTGCTTAGTATGGTGCAAATCGGTGCATCACATGATATAGCTGCCATATAAACCGATCTGGAATCTTGACTTCTTGAGCCTCTAGAGGGCGCAGTTATTATTCAATTTGGCTTAAATTTTGTACACCGGCTTCTCCCATGACCTTCAACATACATGTAAAATAGGGTCTAAATCGATCTATTGCTTGATACAGCTCCCTTATAAACCGAACTTCCGATTTTGCTTTTTGAGCCCCTAAAAGGCGCAATCCGAATGGATTGAAATATTGGGTTGCCCAAAAAGTAATTGCGGATTTTTTAAAAGAAAGTAAATGCATTTTTAATAAAACTAAGAATGAACTTTAATCAAATATACTTTTTTACACCTTTTTTCTAAAGCAAGCCAAAAGTAACAGCTGATAACTGACAGAAGAAAGAATGCAATTGCAGATTCACATGCTGTGCAAAAATTTGTCAACGCCGACTATATGAAAAATCCGCAATTACTTTTTGGGCAACCCAATATTACACAAGGACTTCTTCATTTATAGTCCGATTCGGATTCTAACTTGATATAGCTCTAATAGCATAAAATTAATTATTCTTTGTTTGCCTCAAAAGAGATAGCGCGCAAAGAACTCAACAAATGCTATCTATGGCGGAGGGTATATAAGATTCGGCCCTGCCGAACTTAGCACGCTCTTACTTGTTTTTAGTATAATTTTTATGGACTCGATTTAAGTTCTTTTTAATTGATAAATTTATGGCATTGGTTTTGAAGCCGAAGAATGCCACAAAAAGCAATGACATTTACCGGCAGCTATGATTCTGCCTAAAAACCACATAAAATTTAACCAATACCCCCATTCAAAAAAATCAGGTCCAAAACATCACTCACTCACAAAAAAAAAACTGGTTTAGCGGCAACGTGTCTATAAATTATGCAATAAACCCCCCAAAAAAAAAAAGAAAACAAAAGACAAACCTCTAAAGACTTGCTTAACATTAAATAAGAATAAATATAACGATTTCTGCTTGTATATTGGCCAGTAGCAAAAGCAATGAAAATCTGAAACCATGTGTGGAGACAGGCACCAAAGAAATTAAAAGCGTACAGCCAACAAGAAATAAACAAAACAAAAAATGACACTCACACACAAAAGCCAACGACGATGATGATGGTGAGGCCGAATGACCTTGAATGGCAAATGCGAATCAATGAAGATGATAACAAAAACAAAAACAACAATGGTAATAACATTAACATTTATTGACAATTTGTTTGTCTTTCATAGAAGTGATGTACAACAGAAAACAAGTTTGTTGCTTAAGTCTTTCGTTTCGAAATTAGAATACCCATGACAAAACAAAATGCATACATCTTACAGACATCCTATTGATAATTTATTAATTTTTAAGGTCTTCTTAGGTGGTGAAACAATTTTTTCTAAATAAAATCATAAGATCTGCGTTCGGATTAGGTCTAGGCATTCATATGAATGAGTATGTCTGGAATTTTTATCATCTCATTGTAAATGAATATAAAATTTAAGGTTATTGATTTGATTTTGGTTTTAATTTACGTTAATTGACACCCAGCGCATTAGTCTATGGCTAATTGCTGCTGTCATCAATAAATGCCCGTTTTTCTGGTTGTTTTCAGAAAAAAAAAACAAGCCCCAAGCCTCTATTGAAATTGAGTCATTTCCTAAAGCAATCAAAGCAATTGTTCAAACTAACACTTGGGTTATTTCATTCACATAATCGAGAGGTAGAATATGTTTATTAGGTTGCTTCACTTGACTTTTTTTGTTTTTGTGAAATTTTTAAATTTTTTTACATATTTTATGATTAACCCAAATCACCCTGAAACTTTTTGGTAAATCTCTATTTTAACAATTTTTCATGACTTATTTTTGAGATATTTACTATTCGAAGATTGACAAACCACCATTTGTTTGAAAGACGAACTTCTTACCAGTCAAAATCATTCACATTTCCTAATCGCAGTTCTATAGTTAAAATACTATAAAAACTTATCAAAATGTTTCCGTTGCCATATGGCAACATCAGGGTATTCCGGGTTAATTGCTTTTTGTATTGGTCATATAAGTTTTGGAAAATGTGTCAAATTTTCCTCATTTTCATCTGAATGCGGAAAATGTTGTAGTCTTTGTAATGAAAATTTAACAACGGAAATTCCGTGTTCAGCCCCATGAAAATGCAAATTGTCATAGAAACATCTCAAGTACGATTAGAAAGTAAAATTAGAGCTTAATCAATTTGAGTGTTGCTTGTCATGTGTATAATTGACAGATTTTCATTAATTTTAGTAGCTCTTGTTTTGCTTGAAATGAATTCAAACTGAATTAAAAACCAGTAAGGAAAGGCAAAAGTCAGGCGGAGCCGACTATATAATACCCTACACCACCGTGTCTACGTAATGCTTTTATATATAGCATTTATATCAAAATTTCGTTAGACTTTTATTTTGCATACCTATTGAAATATCGAATAGAACCTTCTACGATTTTCTAACGATTGTAGGAAAACTGTGGCTTCTACAGTATTAAATTTCGAAACGCATAAAAGATATATATATGGGAGTTTTATCTATATCTGGTTCGATTTTAATGACATTTTAATGACATCTCCTGAAAAATTTTTGTAAGGATAGGACCAAAATTGTGGCTACTACAGCTTTAAAAGGGCATATCGGATGAAAGATATATATGGGAGCTATATATAAATCTGATCCGATTCCGATAAAATTTTGCACACATATTGGAACGTCACAGAAAGCACTTCGTGCTAAATTTGGTAAAGATCGGACAAAAATTGTGCCCTCAACACCCTTTATAGCTCAAATCGGATAAAAGTTATATATGGGAGCTATATCTATATCTTAACCGATTTAGATGAAATTTTGCAAATGTATTAAGACGTCACACGAAACATCTTATTAAACAAAATTGTGGCTACTACAGCTTTAAAAGGGCATATCGGATGAAAGATATTTATGGGAGCTATAATGGGTGATTTTTTTGAGGTTAGGATTTTCATGCATTAGTATTTGACAGATCACGTGGGATTTCAGACATGGTGTCAAAGAGAAAGATGCTCAGTATGCTTTGACATTTCATCATGAATAGACTTACTAACGAGCAACGCTTGCAAATCATTGAATTTTATTACCAAAATCAGTGTTCGGTTCGAAATGTGTTCAAATTTTGACAAATTTTGTTCAGCGATGAGGCTCATTTCTGGTTGAATGGCTACGTAAATAAGCAAAATTGCCGCATTTGGAGTGAAGAGCAACCAGAAGCCGTTCAAGAACTGCCCATGCATCCCGAAAAATGCACTGTTTGGTGTGGTTTGTACGCTGGTGGAATCATTGGACCGTATTTTTTCAAAGATGCTGTTGGACGCAACGTTACGGTGAATGAACACATTTCGAACCGAACACTGATTTTGGTAATAAAATTCAATGATTTGCAAGCGTTGCTCGTTAGTAAGTCTATTCATGATGAAATGTCAAAGCATACTGAGCATCTTTCTCTTTGACACCATGTCTGAAATCCCACGTGATCTGTCAAATACTAATGCATGAAAATCCTAACCTCAAAAAAATCACCCTTTATATAAATCTGATCCGATTCCGATGAAATTTTGCACACATATTGGAACGTCACAAAAAGCACTTCGTGCTAAATTTGGTAAAGATCGGACAAAAATTGTGCCCTCAACACCCTTTATAGCTCAAATCGGATAAAAGTTATATATGGGAGCTATATCTTAACCAATTTAGATGAAATTTTGCAAATGTATTAAGACGTCACACGAAACATCTTCTGATAAATTTGGTAAAGATCGGACCAAAATTGTGGCTCCTACAGCTTTAACAGGGCATATCGGATGAAAGATATATAAGAGAGCTACATCTAAATCTGAACCGATTTCAATGAAATTTGGTACACATATTGGGACGTCAAAAAAAAAAAAACACTCTGTGCCAAAATTTGTAAGGATCGGATCAAAATTGTGGCTTCTACAGCTTTAAAAGCGCACATCGGATGAAAGATATGTATGGGAGCTATATTGCTAAATCTGGACCGATTTCCGACCGATTTTCGAAATCAATAGCGCTCGTCCTTGGACAAAAAAGAGTTTTATGCAAAATCTTATGAAAATCGGACAACAAATGCGACCTGTACCTTGATTACAAGAATATGTGGACAGACAGACGGACATAGCTAAATCGAATCAGGATGTGATTCTAAGACGATCCGTGTACTTATTGATGGGTCTAGCTCTTCTCCTTCCAAGCGTTGCAAACAAATGCACAAATCTATAATACGCTGCAGCACAGTGGTGTGTAGTGTATAACAAGTAAAAGAGTGCTAAGTTCGTCCAGGCCGAATCTTGGATACCCACCACCATGGATTCTGCTAAAATATGGGAGCTATATCTGATTATTGACCGATTTGGACTGTACTTGGCAAAATTGTTGAGAGTCATAACGGAACTCCATGTGCAAAGTTTCAGCAAAATCGGTCAAAATTGAGTCTTCCAGGGGCTCAAAAGTCAAATCAGGAGATCGGTTTATGTGGGAGCTATATCAGGTCCTTGAACGATTTAAGTCGTACTTGGCACAGTTGTTGGAAGTCATAACAAAACACTATGTGGAAAATTTCAGCCAAATCGGATGAAAATTGTGGCTTCCGGGGGTTCAAGAAATCAAATCGGGAATTCGGTTTATATGGGAGCTATGTCAGGTTATACACTAATTTTGATCGTACTTGGCACAGTTGTTGAAAGTCATACTGGAACACTAAATGCAAAATTTCAACCAAATTGGGAAAAATTGCGGCCTCCAGGAAGTCAAATAGGAGTTCGGTTTATGTGGACGCTATATCAGGTTCTGGACCGATTTAGACTGTACTCGGCACAGTTTTAGAAACAAGGCCACCTCTATACAGACGATAGTTACACTATACAAGAAACTGATACTATCCGTGTTGTTATATGGTTCCGAGGTATGGGTACTTATGAAAGCAGAATCTTATATATAAAAATCAATTTGTGTTTGCTTGTAGGTTTGTTTGTTTGTATGTTTGTGTGTTCCTTATAGACTCAGAAACGGCTGAAACGATTTTCTTCAAATTTTCACAGATGGTGCATAATGACCCCATGGTGAAAATAGAGTACTGTAGCAGTTATATATTAATATTTTTTACTTGTTCATTGTGTTTTTCTTTCATATTATTAAATGTTAACGTCTTTAATTTACTTTAACACATACTTTTGCATTGCAGTGTGTTAGATTTATTTTGAGTCAAATTTCGTTGATCAAGAAAGAATGTGCTTGTGTTCTCATGACTGTTCCTGGTTGATCAAGAAGAATGTGATCTAATGCGCATGACTGTTCCCAGTTTTAAAAAAGAGAGAGAGATAGAGTGAGAAACTCATTGAGTGTTACTTTTGCAATGTAACGCAATGTAATAGAGTCTTTTTGTGCCTGTTGTTATTGTAATTTTTACAGTCATTACATTCTCGCTTGTGAGACAATAATTTAATAGTAATGTTTCTCAGGAACAGTTTCTTTTACTCTTATTGAAATATGCTTAAGTAATATTGTTTATCTCAAACATGGTTTCCTATAAAAGGCACTGCAATGCTTAAGTCTGTCTTGATCTTTTTGGAAACATTCGTTGAGAAATCTTGTTGCGGGTTTGATTTACTAAGGCTGATATTTTGGTAAACCTGTCTACGCAATAAAACCTCTATAAATTTGGCGCCCAACCCTAGTGGCCTGTGTTAACCCCATTTGAATGAAAAATTCTAAAACTTTACGTAGTAGTCAAAGACTAACCATGTCTACAAATCCTTCCTTAACTACTGAGCAGTTTGAAAGGCTTATGCAAGCGGTAGCAAAAGCCAATGTAAAGTCTGGAACCTATAGTCACTGTACGGCTCGCTACAACGGCGAAAGAGATCCTGTCAAGCTTGAAGAATTCATAGCAGCTATAACCACTTTTAAAACGGTAGAGAAGATAGAAGATGATGATGCTATCAATAGCATGCCGATGTTGTTGCTGGGGGACGCTTCTGAGTGGTGGAGTGGTGTGAAGAACAAGGCGAGAAAGTTTGAAGATGTTGTGAGAATGCTCCGTGAATCGTTTTGCCCACCAAAACCTGCATGGCGTATATATATATTAATGAGCGTGGTAAACCTGTGAATACCGAAAATCCGTCCGTCGGTGGTCCAGTCCGATGCACATACTGTCGAAAGAAAGGACATACAAGAGACAATTGCTTCAAAAAAGAAAAATTTGATGCCGAGGCCAGGCAAGAAGCTAATGTTATAGCCCAAACGACCACGGCCAAACCAAAATTGGCATGCTATGGATGTAATATGCCAGGATATGTTCGTGCTAATTGCCCAAATTGCAGTGGTGCTAAAAAGCAGCAGAATCCTGAAGGACATGTCCATTTTAATAATATGTCAATGCGCCTAGTCGGAAGAGAGATTCCAGTTGCCAACATTCAGATGTTCGGTGTCCCTGGGCAAGCTTATCTCGATACTGGAGCTCGAACCAGTATAGCCAGTGCGAACCTAAAGAAAATTATGGATTTTCATGATTGCATTTACAATAAAGTTCGAATGGAGATTTCTTTGGCCGACGGAAGTAGATCCGTCCAAGAATGTTTGTCCACGGTGTGTAAAATTGCAATAGGAGGAAAATCATTTAACATACAGTTTGTTATACTGCCCAATGCTCCGGACAATAGAACATTATTAGGGGCAGATTTCCTAGAACAGGCAGCAATTATTCTAAATATGGGCCAAGGATATTGGTGTTTTGAAGACGATCCTGGCGTACATTTTGAGTTTCCGGATTTGTTACCGTTAAATTTAAACTTGCTGGAGACTTGCGAACCAACTCCGTACATGGAACATTTCATAAATACGGACAATCATCAGCCCATAGCTTCAGCTGCATACAGACTGTCCTTTGCTAAAACAAGAGAACTTAAAACAGAAGTAGACCAAATGCTGGAATTGGGTATAGTCGAAGAATGTGAATCTGCATGGGCCTCGCCTGTCGTAATGGTGCCAAAAAGAGATGGTGGTATACGAGTTTGTGTTGACTACAGAAAATTAAATAATATAACCACACCAGATAGGTATCCACTGCCACGTATTGATGACCTTCTTCATGCTGCAAAGAGCACCAAGTTTATGACCACGTTGGATCTGCAGAGCGGCTATTACCAAATCGCTGTGAATGAAAAAGATCGAGACAAGACCTGTTTCATTACACCTTTTGGACTATTTCGATTCACAAGGCTGCCTTTTGGTTTGAGAAATGCCCCAGCTACATTTCAACGATTGATTGATCGGTTCAAAATCGGATTAAAGGATATGCTTATATTAGCCTACTTGGATGATCTTATTATCTGTTCCCCAACTTTTAATGATCATTTACGCGACTTGAATCTGGTGTTTTTTCGTTTAGAGCAATTTAAACTTCGAATAAACAGGTCGAAATGCAAATTCTGTTGCCGCGAAGTTAAATACCTAGGTCATATTCTAACACTGGATGGCATTGCGATTGATTCAGCAAAGACTTTAGCAATATCCGAGAAAAGGGAGCCGAAAAATGTGAAGGAACTAATATCTTTCATTCAAACTTGTTCTTGGTACAGAAAGTTTATTGATAACTACGCCCAGATAGCCAAGCCCCTTACAGATCTAACCAAAAAAGGTTCATCCTGGTTATGGGGAGATATTCAAAGAAAATCTTTTCAAGAATTAAAGAGAAAGCTTATAACCCCTCCTGTTCTACGACAAGCTCGAGATGGAATTCCTTTTATTATAAAGACGGATGCAAGTTCTTTTGCACTCGGTGCGGTGCTAATCCAGGGGGAGGGGCCCGATGAACACCCTATTGAATACATAAGCAGATTGCTTTCAAATGCGGAAAGAAATTATTCAACGACGGAAAGAGAAGCACTCGCAATTGTATGGGCATGCGCAAAGTTTCGGGGATACATTGAAGGCGCTGAAATAATACTGATGACCGACCATCAGCCCCTAAAGTGGCTGCTCACTATGAAGTGTCCAGTTGGTCGTTTAGCCAGATGGGCCCTACAAATTCAGCAATACAACCTTCGCGTTGAATATACCCCTGGGAAAAGTAATTCTGTAGCAGATATGCTATCTAGACCCAATGGAAATGTTGAAGAACCTGATGCCGTTAATCTATTTAGCTTTCAGATCGATTTTCCCCACAAAAATCCTGAAAACGTACGTGAAGAACAGATGAAGGACGACCTTTTAAAACAAATCATAACATGCATAGAAAGCGAGGATGAAAACCTCAGCCACTGGCTCAATCGTGGCTATGTTATGAACGATGGAGTATTGTATCGATATAATAATGATGAATCAGATGAAGCGCAATTAGTAGTTCCAGAACATGAACGATCTGATATATTAAAGATATATCATGATGAAAGTACGGCAGGACACTATGGTGCAGAACGAACTATACAAAGAATTGCTAGTAGATATTTTTGGCCAGGCATGAGAGCCGAAATAACAAAATATACTAAATCTTGTATTGAATGCCAGCGGTTTAAGGCATCTAATGTCAAACCAGCAGGTCTTATGAAAACCACGAGTTGCAAACAACGATTTGAAGTGCTAGCTGTTGACCTCTTTGGCCCGTTGCCCACAACAGATGAAGGATATCAGTGGATCCTAATAGCTGAAGATGTTGCATCCCGATGGATTGAGCTATTTCCACTTAAAGAAGCTACCGCCGAAATGTGTGCTAAGTTACTTATCGAGGAGGTCTTTCTACGCTATGGAGTACCAAGGCGACTTAAAACTGATAATGGTGTCCAATTTATTTCTGCCATAATGCAACAAGTAACATTTTGCTTCAAAATACAACAACAATTCACACCGGTCTACCACCCACAAGCCAACCCAGTTGAACGCAAAAATCGTGATATGAAGGCACAGTTGGCAATCTGAGTGCAGTGTCACCACAATGCATGGGCCAATCACCTCAGTGCTATTCGATTCGCCATGAATACCGCCAAATGCCAGACAACAGGGTTTACTGCCGCATTCCTAACATTTGGACGTGAACTAAGAACCATTGATGACGTTAATAAAGATCTACGGTCCATTGTAGAAGGCGAAAACTTTTTACCCCAAATTTCTACGTATCTTCAGAATTTGTCTACAATTTATAAAGATGCTCAAGAATCTGAACAGCATCGCCAAGATGACAACAAGAACGCTTACGGGCGTACCCTCCCCCTTACCCTAATTTTCAGAAACGCCAGATCTCGGAGATGGGTGGTACGATTTAAGCGAAGTTTTGTGTGCTCTCATATAGTACCCTAAAAATAAAAATTTGATATCCAAATTTCGGATGGGGTACCGTGGGGGGCTGCCCCACCCTAAAATCTACCAAACATATATTTAGACCAATCACGACAATATGGGACTCAAATGAAAAGTATTTAGGATAAGAAAACGTATCTGATATCCAATTGTCGGACCGGACCAAGTGTTAGGGGGACCACCCCAAGCCCCAAAACACCCCTAAATCGGTCATATGTACCGACCATGGCAATATGGGACTCAAATGAAAGGTATTTGCGAGTAGAATACGAATCTGATATCCAAATGTGGGACCACGTTTCTGGGGGTCCACCCCTTCCCCAAAACACCACCCAAACTGGACTTATTTACTGACCATGGGAATATGGGGCTTAAATAAAAGGTATTTAAAAGTAGAATACGAATCTGATATCCAAATATGGGACCAAATGTTTGGGGGGCCGCCTCTCACCAAAAACATCCCCCAAAGGGACAAAAATTTACGACCATAGCAATATGGGGCTCAAATGAAAGGTCTTTGGGAGTAAAGCACGACTTTGATATCAATATTCGGGAAAAGTGTCTATGGGGCCACGCCACCCCCACAACACCACCCAAATAGTAAGTATTTTCTGACTATTGCAATATGAGGCTCAAATAAGAGGGTTTTTAGAGTTGACCACGAATCCGATTTATATTTTCAAGGCCAACTCACTGAGTGGTCACCCATCCCACAAAACACCCCCAAGCCGGTCATATTTGCCGACTATGGAAATATAGGGCTCAAATTAAAGGTATGTGGGAGTAGACCACGTATCTGATATCAAAATTAGGGGCCAACTGTCTAGCGGAAGTCCCACCACCATAACATACCCCCAAATAGGACATATTTGCTCACCAAGACAATTTGGGTCTTAAAGAGAGTGGGACTAAATATTCATAGTTTTTAGAGCCACTACCCCAAACCGGACATATTTGTGGACTTTTGCATTAAGGAGTTTAAATGAAATTTGAAAACGAATTTGATATCCAATTTTGAGGGCAATGGCAATATGGGGTTCAAATAAATGATATATAGATATATATGAGAATAGAGCACGTTGCTGATATATTTTCTGGGCTTAGTATTTGGGGGACCATCCCAATCCCCAAAACACCCCTAAATCTTGCATATTTACCGACCATGTCAATGTGGAGTTTAAATGAAAGGTTTTTGGGGGGTAGAGCAAGAATTGATATCCATTTTCGGGACCAATTGTCTGGGGCTCTACCCCTTTCCCAAAATACCCTACAAACAGCAATTTTTTACTAACCATCCCAATATGGGGCTCAAATAAAGTTATTTGGGAGTAGAATACGAATTTGATATCCAAATGTAGGACCATATATTTAGGGCATCACCCCTTCCCCAAAACACCCCCCCCCCCAATGTGTAAACATTTTTCGACCATGCCAATATGTGGCTCAAATGAAAGGTATTTGAGATTAGAAAACGAATTTGATAACCTATTTTGGGGTCATGTGTTTGGGGGACGCCTCATCCTGTAAACTCCCCCAAAACCAATGGCAATATGGGGTTTAAATAAATGGCATTTGACCACGATGCTGATATTTTGTCAGAACCAAGTATCTTGGGGAGGTGGCTCTCCCCCGATTCAGATAAAGGCACTTATATTGTTTAACTTTTTAGCCAAATGACCACATGACATTAATAAATTATTAATTACTAGAGCACTCGCGAAATTGTTGAATATAGGTCTTATAAGTTCTGTTTGAAAAATATCATAGTTCAAGAAATATACGGTTGTAATTTATATCAATCACACATAAATACCTTGGCACTATAACACAAATGTTTCTAAAAATAGTTTTTTTTTTTTAATTATTTCAACACACACACTGTCTTCAAATCGTCACCATCAGTTTAATTTTTCAATAAAAGAATTTTTTTTTATATTTAATCCTATTAAATAAGCACAGTTTAATACAACGGGTTCGTGTCTTAAGTCTTTTGTTTTCTTAACATACACTTTTGACATTTAACAAAATTTTTTTTTTGTTTTCTCCTCTTATTTCAATATTTATTAAAAAAAAATACTAACCCATAGAGCCAAACATGGCCAAACACACCATAGCACTTAAAATAATTTTAGCCATTTTCTATATCCTTAATAAAATCCTTTTTTTCTTCAAGCGCTTATTTTACAACGTTGTATATGGCACGAGCTTCTGCTTAAGACTGATATTAAAAAAGCAACGCCCGCTATAGCAGGTAATCTCTAGATTCACTAAAAGTGATGAGAAAAAAAGCTCATGCAAAAACAATAAAAAATAAAATACAATTTCAAGCAATGAGAAGATGATGATCATATTGGTGACGATGCTGCAAACAAATTAGTCAACCTTTAAGTACAGAAGACGGGCAGCTTCGAAAATGCGTAAACAACACAACACGAACATGTTTTTACTTGTTTCTTCTTAAGATATTGGGTTTTTCACAATGTGGCTTTTATTGAAATTTTTTCGCACTAAACGCATTGAAGATAGAACAAGCTGGTGGAACAAAATATCACACCTTTATATTTCCAGTTTATTTGGAGATTGGTACGAAACCAGACAGTTAATAAATCTTTTAAAGATTTTGAATATTCGTTTTTTGATCAATTCAAAGCTATAACATGCCATATTATGCTATGTTAATTTCATTCGTTGTAAGCCTGTCACATTTGAAGATTGATTTTGATTGAATTTTTATTTGAAGGTCTTGCGTTTGAGTTGCAGCGGCTAATCAATTCCGTATAGCGTTCTAAATATATGACAAAATATTAAAAATATATTTTTTTAATTTTTGTATTCGAGAAATTCAAATGAAAATTTCAAGGAAAGGCACTATCTAATATCTAAATAGTGAATGTTTACAATAGTGAAATTAGAAAAAAGTAAAAGCGTGCTAAATACGGCCGGGTCGAATCTTGGGAACCCATCACCATGGATTGCATTTGTCGGGTTCTTTTCCCGGCATCTCTTCTTAGGCAAAATAGGATATAAGAAAAGATTTGCTCTGCTATTCGAGCGATATCAAGGTATAGTCCGGTTTGGACTACAATTAAATTACAATATTTGTTGGAGACCTGTGTAAAATGTCAGCCAATTCGAATTAGAACTGCGCCCTTTGGGGGCTCAAAAAGTAAAATAGAGAGATCGATTTATATGGGAGCTGTATCGGGCTATATACCGATTCAGACCATAATAAACACGTATGTTGATGGTTATGAGAGAATCCGTCATACAAAATTTAAGGCAAATCGGATAATAAGTGCGACCTCTAGAGGCTCAAGAAGTCAAGATCCCAGATCGGTTTATATGGCAGCTATTGGGTTGCCCAAAAAGTAATTGCGGATTTTTTAAAAGAAAGTAAATTCATTTTTAATAAAACTTAGAATGAACTTTAATCAAATATATTTTTTTACACTTTTTTTCTAAAGCAAGCTAAAAGTAACAGCTGATAACTGACAGAAGAAATAATGCAATTACAGAGTCACAAGCTGTGAAAAAATTTGTCAACGCCGACTATATGAAAAATCCACAATTACTTTTTGGGCAACCCAATATATCAGGTTATGAACCGATTTGAACCTTATTTGACACAGTTGTTGAAAGTAAGAATAAAATACGTCTTACAAAATTTCAGCCAAATCGGATAGGTATTGCGCACTCTAGAAGCTCAAGAAATCAAGTCCCCAGACTGTTTATATGACAGCTATATCAGGTTATGAATCGATTTGAGCCATATTTGGCAAAGTTGTTGGATATCATAGCAAAATACTACGTGCAAAATTTCATTCCAATCGGATAAGAATTACGCACTCTAGAGGCTCAAGAAATCAAAAAGTCAAGACCCAAGATCGGTTTATATGACCGCTATATCAGGTTATAGACCGATTTGAACCACACTTGGCACAGTTTTTGGATATCATAACAAAACACGTCGTGCAAAATTTCATTCCAATCGGATAAGAATTGCGCACTCTAGAGGCGCAAGAAGTACAATACCAACCAACCTACACTAATAAGAAGTATTTGTGCAAAATTTCAAGCGGCTAGCTCTACTCCTTCGGAAGTTAGCGTGCTTTCGACAGACAGACGGACGGACATGGTTAGATCGACATCCTATGGTGGAGGGTATAAAAATAAAAGCGTGCTAAATACGGCCGGGCCGAATCTTGAGAACCAACCACCATGGATTCTGCTAAAATATGCCAGCTATATCCTGTTATAGACACAACAGAACACCATGTGCAAAATTTCAGCAAAATCGGACAAAAATTGCGGCTTCCAAGGGCTTAAGAAATCGAATCAGGAGATCGGTTTATATGGGAGCTATGTCAGGTTCTTGACCGATTTGGACCGCACTTGGTAAAGTTATTGCAAGTCATAACAAAACACCATGCGCAAAATTTCAGCCAAACCGGACAAAAATTGCAGCTTCCAGGGGCTCAAGAAGTCAAATCGGGAGATCGGTTTATATGGGAACTATATGAGGTTCTTGACCGATTTGGAGTGTACTTGTTACAGTTATTGGAAGTCATAACAGAACACTCTGTTTATATGGGAGCTATATCTAAATCTGATCAAATATGGCCTATTTGCAATACACCACGACCTACATTAATATTAAGTATCTGTGCAAAATTTGAAGCGGCTAGCTCTACGCGTTCGACCGCTATCCTGATTTTGACAGACGGGCGGGCGGATATGGCTAGTTCGACTGAGAATGTCGAGACGATCAAAAATATATATTCTTTATGGGGTCCTAGATCAATATTTCGAGGTTTTGCAAAGGGAATGACTAGATAAGTATACCCCCATTCTATGGTGGTGGGTATAAAAATGGCATAAATTAGATATAGATGATAAATAATCCTTTCGTAAGGTCAATAAAGTAAATGCAAATTTTCCCATGAACATTCCTTTAAGAAACTGGAGCATGCTTCTCACATATCAATTAGTGCATTTGTTTGTAACACCCAGAAGGAAGACTGCTAGATATATTGATAAGTATACCGATCGACTCAGAATCAATTTCTGATCTGATTAAGCTATGTCCGTCCATGTTAACTTGTGTACAAACTACCGGTCGCAATTTACCTCTTGTAGTGTTGGCAAAACGCAATACAGAAACCAGATATGACGGTTCATTGGTATAAATTATCTTGTGGATCATTTTCAACGAGCGCATCTTAAGGAACGAGTTAAAAGAGACTCCATATACTTGTCTGGCAAAGTCAGGTACCCGGTCTCTTCTACGCAAACCAAAAATGTATCTAACGACATCGGTAAAGGCCACGTGCAATTTATTCCTATGAGTTACATCACAACCGTAAAAAACCTCGCAAGAGTATAATAGTTTCGGCAGAATAAATGTCCTAGCCAAAAGCATTCTTATTGACAAAGGGGTATACTGGCGACTCATATATAAGTTTCGTAAAACGCCGTAGGTCCTGCCCACTGTCATACTGACATGATTCTTCCATGAAAGTCTATCATCAAACTCCAAACCAAGGTTTCTTGCAGATGAAACAATCTCAATTGGGGCTCCAGCAATTGCCACATCAAGATTGGGCGGCATTGTCATCCGATTCCTACCAATTACAAGGCACTTTGACTTTGTTGGATTTAAAAGTAGTCCGTTGGCGTTTGCCCATGTGTTTATCCTATCCAAGTCATTATTTAGTCCAAGTACGCCATCGATCTGCCTCTCCGGCGAGGAGCTCATATACAGCTGTACGTCGTCGGCATACATATGAATACCACAGTTGCGCAACTGTCCAGGAAGGGCATTGCTATATATGGAAAAAAAAAGGAGTGGGCCCAATACAGACCCCTGTGGAACACCTCTTGAGACTGGAAGATAACTAAAACACCGGCTATCAACACATACCGATTGGCTTCTATTCGAAAGAAAAGAAAATATATAAGATCCGTTGTTCTTTATTTAATTTAATTTAAATAAATGTTTCAGTTTAAGGCAAAGTATATTGAGATCAACGGAATTAAATGCTTTCGCATGATCTTAAAGAACAAGAAAGGTAATTTTATCGCTGTCAATATCACTCCTTACATCTTCAACTACTTTCAAAAGTGCAGTAGTCCAACTGTGCTTTGGCCGGAAACCAGATTGAAAATCTGTTAGCAGCGAATTATTCGCAATATATTCTGATATTTTCCGGTTGACTATAGTCTCAAATATCTTAGAGACGTATGGAAGTATTGCTGTTAGCCCAAATTCCTGGTTATTCTTGGGTATTGGGACTATCCTTGCCCGTTTCCAAGACTGTGGATAGCAACTCCTTAAATTAATATTGTTAAAACGATGGCACATATACGGAAGAATAAAGGGTAGAATTATCCTAAAAAATCTTGGGTCAATAACATCAGAACCAATGGCATTAGACTTAATCGATTCTACAGTGCTAACGATATGGCTTTGTTCAAAACGCTCAAGATCAAAACGTAGGTCTGGTGAGGTGTTGTCACTACTATGGTTTATGTTACTAAATTCACTGTCGTAGAAATGTACGTTTGGCTCAGGAAAAGATATGTTCAAGAAACTCCTATTAATCTCATCTAAATCAACATGTCTATCAATTGATGCATTATCACTTCCTATTCCAATTGACTTAATATGTCTCCAAGTATCTTTCGTGTTCAATGCCTCTTGAAATGTACGCTAAAATAAGCTATTTTCTTCGGCTTTATGCAAGAAGTGGTCTGATTCCTCGCATGCTTGTAATCATTAAAGAGTTCAGGTGTTCTAAAACGATTCCATCGAGAGTACGCACAATCTCTTTTACGTATCAATACTTTAATATCATTATCAAACCTCGGAACACATTTGTCAAAAATCTGACTCACATTACGTTGAAGAAATGCAATCTGTTCATCTACGCAAGACATGCCATAAAGTTCCTGCCACTCAACGGTGCCAATTTCACAAAGTAGTGAGTTATAATCAATGTTCCTATAGTCTCTGTACGTATATGTTATACTTGTATATTCCATTGGAACGCCATAAGTCAAAAAACATAAATCATATTTTGAAAATAGGGGTGCCGATAATTAATCATATTGTATAACTTCACATCAGTCATGGAACTTACAAAGAACAAGTCAACAAGAGTCTCTGTTGTCGTTGTATAGTGTGTGGCAGTATTGGAATTAACAACATGCAACCCTATTGATTGCATGCTCCCCGTCAAATGTGTCTCTTCAAGCACATGACTATTAAAGTCACCAGTGATTATAATATCATTATAATGACAGTTTATATCCTCAAGTCTCTTCACCAAGTCATCATATTGCACTCTTTTGTTCGGACGGTATACAACCCCAACCAGAACTTTTCTACGCAAACAGTGAAGTTCGGCAAAAATATATTCAACTTTGTCTGTTGAACTAGACTAAGCAATGGGTCTGAAATCTATGTCATGTCTTATATATTGGGTTGCCCAAAAAGTAATTGCGGATTTTTTAAAAGAAAGTAAATGCATTTTTAATAAAACTTAGAATGAACTTTAATCAAATATACTTTTTTAACACTTTTTTTCTAAAGCAAGCTAAAAGTAACAGCTGATAACTGGCTGTGAAAAAATTTGTCAACGCCGACTATATGAAAAATCCGCAATTACTTTTTGGGCAACCCAATAGATAGCAACTCCACCACCTCTGCCATCCCGATCGGATCTTAAAAACCTGTAACCATCTACGGATACCAGTCTATTCCCATAATGTGGTTGAAACCATGTCTCAGAGACCGCAATAACGTCAAAACCGGATTTCTCAAATATATAGCGAAACTCATCAATTTTGTTCTTAAGGCTCTGAGCATTTATATGCACAATTTTCAGAGGTGGCTTCTGTCGCGCTAGAACCCTGACCACCAGGTAAAGATTGTCTCTAGAATTTTCCCTTTCATTACGAGGGAACAACATATTGAGAAACATAGATGTAATTGTAGACAATACAAATCTTTGATTTTAAATTTATATATGAAAAGGCAACGTTATTTTGTTTGAAAGATAAATAAAAATAAATAAAATATATTTTAAAAATGTTTTATTTCATGAAAAATTTAATTAAAATGATTTTCATCATTATTGTTATGGCAAATATCTGGATTATGTTGTTCTCTGCTAGTTTCAGCAGAGCGAAAAAGAGTATCCAGCATATTGATGTGTTCAATGCAAATTGGTTTATCATTAACAAAGTGTTTGATATAGACCAATCAAGGCCAAAAACGCTGCAACTCCTTCATTTTTTCGAATTTCGAAAAAATTCCGCATTGCGCAATTCGAAATTCAAATAAAATTCGAACAATTAACAAAATTACTTAAAATTTCACATTTTACTTTTTTGCATTTTTTTAGCAAACGCTAACCCCTATGAAAATTTGAAATTTTTGATGCAAAAAAATTTTTCGAGTTGAGTATACAGTATTGAAGATTATGGCAAAAAATTCGGATTAGTGCAAGTCCTATGTGTTTTCTTCAAAAAACAAGCTCAAAATCGCATAATTAAAATCCGAAAAATGCTAAAAAATTCAAGGTGTGTTGAAATTGTTGTAACATCTTTAGTTTTGAGGAAAAACTCTTTCCGTAGAAGTCCTCAGAATTTTGAAATTCGCAAAACTATAGATGTTACAGCAAATTTAACATTTTTCGGATATTAATTATGCGATTTTGAACTTGTTTTTTGAAGAAAAAACATAGGAGTTGTACAAATCCGAATTTTTTGCCATAATCTTCAATACTCTATACTCAACTCGAAAAATTTTTTCGCATCAAAAATTGCAAATTTTCATTAGGGGTTAGCCTTTGCTAAAAAAATGCAAAAAAAATAAAATGTAAAATTTTAAGTTTTTTTGTTAATTATACGAATCTTCTTCGAATTTCGAATTGCGGAATGCTGGAAAATTTTCGAAATTCGAAAAAATTAAGGAGTTACAGCGTTTTTGGTCTTAAAAACGACCTTGAATTTTTACGCCCAAAAAAATTTGGTTTTAGCAATGTTTTTCACAGGAAACTTTACAATATTGCTTCATCCAGCACCTCTACGGAAAGAGTTTGTCCTCACAAATCCAACGGTTTCCGAACAATTGTGAAGATTGCAAAACTAATGAAGTTACAGCACTTGCAAACTGACGTCGGTTTTTTTGTATTTTCTGGATATGAATTATGCGTTTTTGAATCAATACTCTACAGTTTTTAAGGAAACAGAAAAGAGTATTGCTTCTTCCAGCACCATTACGGAAAGAGATTTGCTTCCCGAATCCAACGGTGTTCTCAGAATTTTGAAATTCGCAAAACTAAAGATGTTACAGCAATTTCAAACTCACCTTGATTTTTTTTAGCATTTTTCGGATATTAATTAAGCGATTTTGAGCTTGTGTTTTGAAGAAAAAACATAGGAGTTGCACTAATCCGAATTTTTTGCCATAATCTTCAATACTGTATACTCAACTCGAAAAATTTGTTCGCATCAAAAATTGCAAATTTTCATAAGGGGTTAGCCTATGCTTAAAAAAAATTCAAAAAAATAAAATGTGAAATTTTAAGTAATTCTGTTAATTGTTGGAATCTTCTTCGAATTTCGAATTGCGGAATGCTGGAAAATTTTCGAAATTCGAAAAAATTAAGGAGTTACAGCGTTTTTGGTCTTAAAAACGACCTTGAATTTTTACGCCCAAAAAAATTTGGTTTTAGCAATGTTTTTCACAGGAAACTTTACAATATTGCTTCATCCAGCACCTCTACGGAAAGAGTTTGTCCTCACAAATCCAACGGTTTCCGAACAATTGTGAAGATTGCAAAACTAATGAAGTTACAGCACTTGCAAACTGACGTAGGTTTTTTTGTATTTTCTGGATATGAATTATGCGATTTTGAAGCAATACTCTAACGTTTACAAGGAAACAAAAAAGAGCATTGCTTCGTCCAGCACCATTACAGAAAGAGATTTTCTCCGCGAATCCAACGGTGTCCTCAGCATTTTGAAATTCGCAAAACTAAAGATGTTACAGCAATTTCAAACTCATCTTGAATTTTTTAGCATTTTTCGGATATTAATTATGCGATTTTGAGCTTGTTTTTTGAAGAAAAAACATAGGAGTTGCACTAATCCGAATTTTTTTGCCATTATCTTCAATACTGTATACTCAACTCAAAAAATTTTTTCGCATCAAAAATTGCAAATTTTCATAAGGGGTTGTTAGCCTTTGCTAAAAAAATGCAAAAAAATAAAATGTGAAATTATAAGTAATTTTGTTAATAGTTCGAATCTTCTTCGAATTTCGAATTGCGGAATGCTGAAAAATTTTCGAAATTCGAAAAAATTAAGGAGTTACAGCGTTTTTGGTCTTGAAAACGACCTTGAATTTTTACGCCCTTGGTTTTAGCAATGTTTTCCACAGAAAACTTTACAGTATTGCTTCATTCAGCACCTCTACGGAAAGAGTTTTTCTTCGCGAATCCAACGGTGTCTGAAAAATTGTTAAGATTGCAAAACTAATGAAGTTACAGCACTTGCAAACTCACGTTGGTTTTTTTGTATTTTCTGGATATGAATTTTGCGTTTTTGAATCAATACTCTACAGTTTTTAAGGAAACAGAAAAGAGTGTTGCTTCTTCCAGCACCATTACGGAAAGAGATTTGCTTCCCGAATCCAACGGTGTTCTCAGAATTTTGAAATTCGCAAAACTAAAGATGTTACAGCAATTTCAAACTCACCTTGATTTTTTTTAGCATTTTTCGGATATTAATTATGCGATTTTGAGCTTGTGTTTTGAAGAAAAAACATAGGAGTTGCACTAATCCGAATTTTTTGCCATAATCTTCAATACTGTATACTCAACTCGAAAAATTTTTTCGCATCAAAAATTGCAAATTTTCATAAGGGGTTAGCCTATGCTTAAAAAAAATTCAAAAAAATAAAATGTGAAATTTTAAGTAATTCTGTTAATTGTTGGAATCTTCTTCGAATTTCGAATTGCGGAATGCTGGAAAATTTTCGAAATTCGAAAAAATTAAGGAGTTACAGCGTTTTTGGTCTTGAAAACGACCTTGAATTTTTACGCCCAAAAAAATTTGGTTTTAGCAATGTTTTCCACAGAAAACTTTACAGTATTGCTTCATTCAGCACCTCTACGGAAAGAGTTTTTCTTCGCGAATCCAACGGTGTCTGAAAACTTGTGAAGATTGCAAAACTAATGAAGTTACAGCACTTGCAAACTCACGTTGGTTTTTTTGTATTTTCTGGATATGAGTTATGCGTTTTTGAAGCAATACTCTATAGTTTTTAAGGGAACAGAAAAGAGTATTGCTTCGTCCAGCACCATTACGGAAAGAGATTTTCTTCACGAATCCAACGGTGTCCTCAGAATTTTAAAATTCGCAAAACTAAAGATGTTACAGCAATTTCAAACTCACCTTGTTTTTTTTAGCATTTTTCGGATATTAATTATGTATGCGGTTTTGAGCTTTTTTTTTTTGAAGAAAAACATAGGAGTTGCACTAATCCGAATTTTTTGCCATAATCTTCAATACTGTATACTCAACTCGAAAAATTTGTTCGCATCAAAAATTGCAAATTTTCATAAGGGGTTAGCCTATGCTTAAAAAAAATTCAAAAAAAATAAAATGTGAAATTTTAAGTAATTCTGTTAATTGTTGGAATCTTCTTCGAATTTCGAATTGCGGAATGCTGGAAAATTTTCGAAATTCGTAAAAAAGGAGTAGTTACAGCGTTTTTGGTCCTGAAAACGACCTTGAATTTTTACGCCCAAAAAAATTTGGTTTTAGCAATGTTTTTCACAGAAAACTTTACAATATTGCTTCATCCAGCACCTCATCGGAAAGAGTTTTTCCTCAAGAATTCAACGGTGTCTGAAAAATTGTGAAGTTTGCAAAACTAATGAAGTTACAGCACTTGCAAACTCACGTTGGTTTTTTTGTATTTTCTGGATATGAGTTATACGTTTTTGAAGCAATACTCTATAGTTTTTAAGGAAACAGAAAAGAGTATTGCTTCGTCCAGCAACATTACGGAAAGAGATTTTCTTCACGAATCCAACGGTGTCCTCAATTTTTAAAATTCGCAAAACTAAAGATGTTACAGCAATTTCAAACTCACCTTGATTTTTTTACCATTTTTCGGATATTAATTATGCGATTTTGAACTTGTTTTATGAAGAAAAAACATAGGAGTTGTACTAATCCGAATTTTTTGTCATAATCTTCAATACTCTATACTCAACTCGAAAAATTTTTTCGCATCAAAAATTGCAAATTTTCATAAGGGGTTAGCCTTTGCTAAAAAAATGCAAAAAAAATAAAATGTGAAATTCTTCTTCGAATTTCGAATTGCGGAATGATGAAAAATTTTCGAAATTCGAAAAAATTAAGGAGTTACAGCGTTTTTGGTCTTGAAAACGACCTTGAATTTATATGCCCCAAAAAAAATGATTTTAGCGATGTTTTTCACAGAAAACTTTACAGTATTGCTTCATCCAGCACCTCTACTCTACGAAAGAGAATTTCCTCTCGAATCCAACAGTGTATGAAAAATTCTGATGGTTGCAAAACTGATGAACTTACAGCACTTGCAAACTCACGTCGGTTTTTTATACCCTCCACCATAAGATGGGGGGTATACTAATTTCGTCATTCTGTTTGTAACTACTCGAAATATTCGTCTGAGACCCCATAAAGTATATATATTCTTGATCGTCGTGAAATTTTATGTCGATCTAGCCATGTCCGTCCGTCTGTCCGTCCGTCCGTCCGCCCGTCTGTCTGTCGAAAGCACGCTAACTTCCGAAGGAGTAGAGCTAGCCGCTTGAAATTTTGCACAAATACTTCTTATTAGTGTAGGTCGGTTGGTATTGTAAATGGGCCATATCGGTCCATGTTTTGATATAGCTGCCATATAAACCGATCTTGGTTCTTGACTTCTTGAGCCTCTAGAGTGCGCAATTCTTATCCGATTGGAATGAAATTTTGCACGACGTGTTTTGTTATGATATCCAATAACTATGCCAAGTGTGGTTCAAATCGGTATATAACCTGATATAGCTGCCATATGAACCGATCTTGGGTCTTGACTTCTTGAGCCTCTAGAGAGCGCAATTCTTATCCGATTGGAATGAAATTTTGCACGACGTGTTTTGTTATGATATCCAATAACTGTGCCAAGTATGGTTCAAATCGGTCTATAACCTGATATAGCTGCCATATAAACCGATCTTGGGTCTTGACTTCTTGAGCCTCTAGAGGGCGCAATTCTTATCCGATTGGAATGAAATTTTGCACGACGTGTTTTGTTATGATACCCAACAACTGTGCTACGTATGGTTCAAATCGGTCCATGTTTTGATATAGCTGCCATATAAACCGATCTTGGGTCTTGAATTCTTGAGCCTCTAGAGTGCGCAATTCTTATCCGATTTGAATGAATTTTGGCACGTAGTATTTTGTTATGACATCCAACAACTGTGCCAAGTATGGTTCAAATCGGTCCATAACCTGATATAGCTGTCATATAAACAGATCTGGGGATTTTACTTCTTGAGCTTCTAGAGGGCCCAATTCCGATCCGATTTGGCTGAAATTTTGCATGACGTATTTTATTCTTACTTTCAACAACTGTGTCAAATAACGTTCAAATCGGTCCATAACCTGACATAGCTGCCATATAAACCGATCTGGGATCTTGACTTCTTGATCCCTAGAGGTCGCAATTATTATCCGATATGCCTGTTTATTATGGTCTGAATCGGTCTATTGCCCGATACAGCTCACATATAAATCGTTCTCTCTATTTAACTTCTTGAGCCCCCAATGAGCACAATTCTTATTCGAATTGGCTGAAATTTTAATTGTGGTCCGAAACGGACCATATCTTGATATCGCTCTAAAAGCAGAGCAAATCTTTTCTTATATCCTTTTTTGCCTAAGAAGAGATGCCGGGAAAAGTACTCGACAAATGCGATCCATGGTGGAGGGTATATAAGATTCGGCCCGGCCGAACTTAGCACGCTTTTACTTGTTTTTTTTGTATTTTCTGGACATGAATTATGCGATTTTGATTCAATACTCTAACGTTTTTCAGAAAAGAGCAATGGTGTATTGCTTCGTCCAGCACCATTACGGAAAGAGATTTTCTTCACGAATCCAACGGTGTCCTCAGAATTCGCAAAACTAAAGATGTTACAGCAATTTCAAACTCACCTTGATTTTTTTACCATTTTTCGGATATTAATTATGCGATTTTGAGCTTGTTTTTTGAAGAAAAAACATAGGAGTTGCACTAATCCGAATTTTTTGCCATAATCTTCAATACTGTATACTCAACTCGAAAAATTTTTTCGCATCAAAAATTGCAAATTTTCATAAATAAATGCAAAAAAAATAAAATGTCAAAATTTAAGTAATTTTGTTAATTGTTCGAATCTTCTTCGAATTTCAAATTGCGGAATGCTGGAAAATTTTCGAAATTCGAAAAAATTAAGGAGTTACAGCGATTTTGGTCTTGAAAACGACCTTGAATTTTTACGCCCAAAAAATTTTGGTTTTAGCAATGTTTTTCACAGAAAACTTTACAGTATTGCTTCATCCAGCACCTCTACGGAAAGAGTTTTTCCTCACGAATCCAACGGTGTCTGAAAAAATTGTGAAGAATGCAAAACTAATGAAGTTACAGCACTTGCAAACTCATGTTGGTTTTTTCTTGGCTTGTAGCCTATACCACTACTGTGGTACAGAGTACTATGACTTAAGTGCATTTGCTTGTAACATCCAGAAGGAATAGAGATAGACGCATTGATAAGTAAACCGATCGAGTCAGAATCACTTTCTGATTCGATTTAGCGGTATTGGAAAAATTAAACAGTTTTTGCAGTTTTAATATCAGAATATGATGATCGACGGTATCAAATGCTTTACTGTGGTCCAAATAACATAAGAACGCCACCATTTTGTCATCCATGTTTTGGCGAAGGTTTTCACTAACACCTAACAGAGCGGTGCAGCAGCTTCTTTTCTTCCGGTATCCAGATTGTCTGCCAGATAGTAACTCATTCTCAGTTAGAAAATTACTAATTTGATCAGACATAATGCGGTCTAAAGCTTTAGACAAGAATGGTAGTATAGCTATGGGGCGGTACTCTCTATCTGCTTTAGCATTAGGTAAACTCTTTGCGATTTTCCACTCAGCAGGAAAAATCGATTTATTCAATATAGAGTTGAATATGTAAGTCATGCAGGGTATTAAGTCAGGTAGTAATAGCCTTAGAAAGCGTGGATCAATTTCATCTAATCCCATAGCATTGGATTTAATTTTGTGAATGCTTTCGAAAACCTCATACCCATCTACAAACCGGAAAGTAAAGGGATTGTCAATGGATGGAGTGTATAGCTGTTCACATATATGTCCGGAATTGGTTCCACAGGTTCAACATTAACGAAACGTTCACTAAGATCATTCAAGTCAACATGCGAATTGTATAGATGTTCAGTTCTATCTCCGATTCCAATGTTTGTTCGCTTTTACTGTGTTGATTTGTTTTGAAGCAGTCTTCCTGGCAGATTTGAATTGACTATGTAAGAAGGGAGTTTTAAAACGTTGCCAACGTTTATATGCAGCATTTCTTTTATCAATCAGGCAGGTTGGCAGTATATTATTTTTATTGATTTTAAAGGAATACAACAGTTATATATATTGATTTTATTCCATTTTGAATAAAATGTAATTGTTCATCGACCGTCGGTAGTTGATAAATAAAGTCCCAATGTATACCAGAAAAGTGTCGATTTAGTTCAATAAAATCAATATTTTTAAAATCACGATTGATTTTTGTTTGATTTAGTTTTTTAACATTGCATAACATATGTTAGAAAAATTAAATCGTGTTTAGAAAATCCAGAAGCAGATAATTGATCTTATAACAATAGCTTAGACTTTTGACTCACGAAAAACAGATCGAGAAGACTTGAAGATGTGTCTGTGAAATGTGTAGGAGCAGTTGTGTTAGTCAAAAAAGAGTCCAAGTGATTCCATGGCATTTGCAAGAGTATTTTCAACCAGGTTATTACTATTAAAGTTACTAGTAGTGACAATATCATTATAGTTCAAAGAAACAGATTTTATGTTCTCTAACATTTCAGTATATTCAACATTATTGCGTGGACGATAAACACAACCTAATAAAACTTTAGTATTATTAAGTGTGGATACCTCAACCAGTATATACTCTTTTTGCTTTCAGGTAGCGATTTAAGTATTTACATACAGTTTAAATGGTTTTTTATATACAAAAGATGGCAACACCTCCACCATTTGAATGCCGATCTGCTCGTAGAATTTTGTAACCAGGAATTGTGTAAATCGAGTCATTTATTTCAGGATGGAACCAGGTTTTAGATACACATATGATGTCAATTATTGTATTAACGAAAGTATAAGAAAGTTCATCTCCTTTGTTGTTGTTTAAGCTCTGCGCATTTATGTGTACAATATTCAACAAACATGTTTCTTACATTGTCTCTGGAGTCACGTTCGGGACCGGTCAATTGGCCGCTTAGATCGTGCGATTTAACGACTTTAGACTATTTTTTGTGGGTATACCAAAATTGGACTAAGCGGATAGCCCATTTGTGGCGTAGTCACGGTCAATTAGCATAAAATAATCTTCAAACATTAAATTATATGGACCGTACTATCGATTCAAATAAAGTTTTTATGCATTTTTCTGAATTTTATGTGTGTGTTTTTTTTTTTTTTTGAAAAACTTTCCTATAGCTCTTAAGAAATCACCCTTTAAAACATTTGGAATTACTTTTTATAATGTATTCCTGGAGTGATTCATTAAAATTTGCTCTTTTCTTCAAAAATTTAATATTAAAACATTTTTGACATTAAAAATTCCATACACGTACCATTCCTTGGATGGTATTATGAGTTACCTAGGGTCGGTAGATTTCTATAATCTTGTATGTGTGATTTCTTTTAAACCTGTTCATCTCCCAAATCATGCTGAATAGCACCTTTTAATCTTGGATAAATTTTAAATGAGTCTCAAAAAGGCTTGTTGCTAGTGCCGCTTTAAGATAACGGCTTGTGTTTTTTAAACCTTGACATTTCATTTCTTAAAAAAAATATATACATATACAAATATACGAAAACAACAAATATTTGTGAGAAATTGTGGTAATGGACGAGCATATAAATTATGAAAAAAGTACCGGTAAAGAGATGCAAACAAATTGTTAAAGAATTTATGAATCATTCTTGAATATAGATATTTAAAGAGAAAAGAATAGAACAAAGCGTTTTAATTAAAGTCTGAATATAGATATCGTTATATGAAAATGAATATTTAACAAACATCCATTTATATTTGGTGGGAAAGATATTACCCGGAAATTGATTTTATATGCGAATTTTTTTTCCTATTTTCCTTTTAGTGTAATTATTGCCTAGCGAAAGTTGGCTTCGATGGAAAAGAGACTTAATCCTGATGGCCCAGACGAGCCTGATGTGTTCGCTTCATAAGAGAGTGGGCTCCAGCCTTTAATAGTTCAGCTGGCAAATCATTGGCTCCTGCTGCATTGATGTTCTTCAGAAAGAACCGGATAAATATCATTAGTCTGCTATAGATTGCAACGCGTATTTCGATAGTCGATATATTCGATTTTTTAATATGACATTTGTTATTAAGGTAATTTTCCTGGGGCAGATTAAAAACTTCTCTATAGAACTTAATATGCTAAAGTTGCCAGGTGATCCTTGTTTGGCGACGACACCAGGCCTAAATGCGTATGAAATTCGAATGAAAAGTTTTACAGCATTTGCCAAACTCACCGTACCCGCTGCCAAACCAAATGAGTGGAGTAGTCTTCGAATGAAGGGACTTAAAATAGCTCAGATTATTCGAGTCTGCTCGAACACTGAAGCAAGATCTATAAAATATATAATACTAGCTGAACCGGGTCCGCTCCGCTGCGCCTTCTTTTACTTTATATGGAACAAAAATTTCCTTTGAATATTTATATTCGACAACTAAAGAGTTTTTAGTGAACTTGACTAACAGTTTAACAATATAAGTGCCTTCATCTGAGTTTGGATGCAAGGTCTACTCCATTCTTAAAATACTTTATTTCAGCCCGATTTTCTCATGATGTCTGATTTAGAGGTGTTTTCGGGGGTGAGATGGTCCCCTAGACACTTGGCCCTGCAAAAATATTAACATCGTGCTCTTCTCTCAATGTACTATTTATTTAAACGCCATATTGCCATTGGTTTTGGAGGGGAGTTTACCCAAACACATGGCCCCAAAATTGGTTATCAAATTCGTTTTCTAATCCCAAATAACTTTCATTTAAGCCATATATTAGCATGGTCGAAAATTTTTAACCCTTTGGAGGGTGTTTTGGGGAAGGGGTGATGCCCTAAAGACATGCTCCTACTTTTGGATATCAAATTCGTATTCTACTCCCAAATTCTTAGCCCCATATTGCGATGGTTAGTAAAAAATTGCTGTTTGTGGGGTATTTTGGGAAAGGGGTAGACCCCCAGAAAATTGGTCCCGAAAGTGGGTAAACATTTTTGCTCTACCCCCCAAATACCTTTCATTTAATCCCCACATTAACATGAGTGGTAAATATGCCCGATTTAGGCGTGTTTTGGGTAGTGAGATGGTCCCCCATACACTAAGCCCAGAAAATATATGAGCAACGCGTTCTATTCTCATATATTTGAATCCCATATTGCCATTGGCCTTAAAATTGCATACCAAATTCGTTTTCTAATCTCAAATACCATTCATTTAAACCCCTTTTGCAAAAGCCCCACTTTGCTATGCCCGCAAATTTGTCCTCTTTGGAGAATGTTTTTGGGGACGGGTACCCCCCCAAACACTTGGTCCCACAATTGGATATCAGATTCGAGTTCTACACTCAAATACCTTTTATTTGAGCCTCATATTGTAATGGTCAGAAAATACTTCCTATTTGGTTGGTGTTATGGGGGTGGGGTGGCCCCATAGACACTTTTCCCGAATATTGATATCAGATTCGTGATTTATTTCCAAAAACCTTTCATTTCAGCCCCATATTGCTATGCTCCTCTTTGGGGGATGTTCTTGGTCCCATATCTGGATGTCAGATTCGTATTCTCAAATACCTTTTATTAGAGCCCCATTTTGCCATGGTCAGATAATAAGTCCTGTTTGGGGAAAGGGTGGATCCCCAGAAACTTGGCCCACATATTAGATTCGTATTTTACTCGCAAATACCTTTCATTTGAGCCTCATACTGCCATGGTAGGTAAATATGTCCGATTTAGGGATGTTTTGGGGGTTGGGGTGGTCCCCCAAACACTTGGTCCGACAATTGGATATCAGATACGTTTTCTAATCTTAAATACCTTTCATTTGAGTCCCATATTGTCGTGATTGGTTTATATATATATTTGGTAGGTTTTGGGGTGGGGTGCCCCCCCCCCCCCCTCCTAGGTACCCCATCCGAACGTAGAATAGCATTCCAAGCGCTTCGATTTTCTGCGCTTATTCTATAATCTTAGGGATGTTTTGGGGGTTGGGGTGGTACGCCAAACACTTGGTCCGACAATTGGATATCAGATACCTTTCATTTGAGTCCCATATTGTAGTGATTGGTGTATATATATATCTGGTAGGTTTTGGGGTGGGGCGCCCCCCCCCCCCTCCTAGGTACCCCATCCGAACGTAGAATAGCATTCCAAGCGCCTCGATTTTCTGCGCTTATTCTATAATCTTTGTGTTTAATTCAGCATTAGAGGTCGCTGGTTCAAATCCGTGGTGGTGTCTCCCACCACTTGATCCTTCCATCGGACTTTTGGTCGTCCCGGTTTGCCTTCAAAAGACTTCTTTGCTGGAGCTTCTACATCCATTCTGACAACATGACCTAGCCAACGCAGCCGTTGTATTTTGATGCGAGTATCTATGCTATCGTCGCCATACAGCTCGTGTTTCATACGACGCCTATATTCTCCATTAACACAAACTGGTCCATATATTTTACGAAGAATCTTTCTCTCAAACACTCCAAGCACTGCCTCGACTGCTTTCACAAGTAGCCATGCCTCAGGACTATATAACAACACGGGTAGTATCAGTGTCTTGTATAGTGTAATTTTCGTCTGTCGAGAGGTGGCCTTGTTTCTAAACCGTTTACTTAATCCAAGGTAGCATCTGTTTGCCAGTATTATTTTTCGCTTTATTTAAAAACTGGCGTCATTCGTTTCAGTTACGGTGGTGCCGAGGTACATAAAGTTACTGACTATCTCAAATTTGTGGTTCCCAACTTTCCCAATTTCTTTATTTGATCGGTTGTACAGGGCGTTTTGGGAGTTGATACCATCCATTTCGTCTTATCTCTTTTCTTTACTGCCAGACCCATTTTCAACCATTCTCTTTCGATTCTTTCAAAGGCTGCATTAATTGCTTCCGGTGACCCACCTATTATAACAATGTCGTCGGCATAGGCGAGTAGGATGTGTTCTCTTGTGAGTAGTATGCCATATCTATTCAACAACTGCATCTCTTCCTCACCCATCTCCGAGATCTGGCGTTTCTGAAAATTCGGGTAAGGGGAAGGGTCCGCCCCCCTTCAGATATCAAAAAATGTAGTACCCTATTTTCACCACGGGATCATTATGCATACTCTGTGAAAATTTCAAGAAAATCGGTTCAGCCGTTTCTGAGTCTAAAGGAACACACAAACATACAAACAAACAAACAAACAAATCTACAAACAGAAATTGATTTTTATATTGGGTTGCCCAAAAAGTAATTGCGGATTTTTTAAAAGAAAGTAAATGCATTTTTAATAAAACTTAGAATGAACTTTATTCAAATATACTTTTTTACACTTTTTTTCTAAAGCAAGCTAAAAGTAACAGTTGATAACTGACAGAAGAAAGAATGCAATTACAGAGTCACAAGCCGTTGAAAAAATTTGTCAACGCCGACTGTATGAAAAATCCGCAATTACTTTTTGGGCAACCCAATATTTTCATCCCCCAAAACGCCCCTCAAGCCGGCCAGGTTTGCCGACTATGGAAATATAGGGCTCAAATTAAAGGTATTTGGGAGCAGACTACGTATCTGATATCAAGATTAGGGACCAACTGTCTAGCGGACGTCCCACCACCATAACTACACCCAAATAGGACGTATTTGCTCACCAAGACAATTTGGGTCGTAAAGAGAGTGGAACTAAATATTCATAGTTTTTAGGGCCAATACCCCAAACCGGACATATTTGCTGACTTTTGCAATAAGGAGTTTAAATGAGATTAGAAAACGAATTTCATATCTAATTTTGAGGGCAATGGCAATATGGGGTTCAAATAAATGATATATAGATATATATATCGGGCTTAATGTTTGGGGGACCATCCCAATCCCCAAAACACCCCTAAATCGTGCATATTTACCGACCATGTCAATGTGGAGTTTAAATGAGAGGTTTTTGGGGGGTAGAGCAAGAATTGATACCCATTTTCGGGACCAATTGTCTGGGTGTCTACCCCTTTCGCAAAATACCCAACAAACAGCATTTTTTTAGTGACCATCGTAATATGGGGATCAAATAATGGTATTTGGGAGTAGAATACGAATTTGATATTCAAATATAGGACGATGTATTTAGGGCATCACCCCCTTCCCAAAACACGCCCAAAGGAAAAAAATTTTTCGACCATACTTATATGTGGCTTAAATGAAAGGTATTTGATATTAGAAAACGAATTTGACAACCTATTTTGGGGCCATGTGTTTGGGGGACGCCTCATCCTGTAAACTCCTCTTAAGCCAATGGCAATATGGGGTTTAAATAAATGGTATTTAAGAGAAAAGCACGATGCTGATATTATTTCAGGGCCAAGTATCTGGGGGACCACCTCTCCCCCGAAAACACCCCTAAATCAGATATCATGAGAGCAGCGGGCTGAAATGAATTTTTTAAGAATGGAGTACAGCTTACATCCAAATTTAAATTCGTAGACTAATAAAGATCATAAGGGATACAGATAAAGGCACTTATATTGTTAAATTCTTAGTCAAGTTAGCAAGGTATTTCACTAAATGACCTTCGAAAATAAATATTCCAAGGAAACTTTTTTCCAGCTAGCGGGCCTGGGTCTGCTAGTAGTAAATAAAAACTTTATCATTACTTTCTACTCACCAATGTTATTCCTCAATTTAACCTGAACTTAAACTGATTTAAGAACAAAAATTCAATAAAACTAAAATCCTTCATTTATTGTTCACAATATGCTTTTATTTATTCGTTTCTCAGAAATTCCCTTATTTTTTCTTTTTTTCAGTTGTATTCGCTGTATTCTAGGTTTTTTTTGTTTAAAATCTCAAAGATCGGTTTAATTTCGTCTTTAAATCTGTTTTACAATTTATATATACAGTGTTTTTTATGTGTTGCTTGTTTTTCAGTTTGAATTATTTTGCGGATGTTTATTTGTTAAGGTATTCAATTTGTTGCTTTCCTCTATCAAAATTAAAGAAAAATATTTTTTTTTTTATTTATTTACTATCCTTTTTTATTATACAATATATATTTTTAATTTATTTGCTGCATTACAATTAGTATTTATTTTTTTTGTTGTTGTTTTAAGAGTCAGTATTTGTGTTTTAAATTAATAGGAATAGAAGTTTGTTTTTAACTTTCTGTGTTTAAGTTTTAGAGAAAGAAAACGGGCTTATGTTTAATTATAAAAATAGAATAAATGAAAAAAAAATCTATTAAAATTAAAAAATATCTATCTAGTGTTCTTTCATTGCAAAAAAAAAACATACTTTAACTAAATAATGACTTTTAAGTATTTATTTTAAGGGAATTGTTATTGATAATCTGAAATAAATACATAATAGCCTATGAATTTGTGAATATATGAACACTTTCTTAAATTATACAATATTTACTAAGAAAATAGAATATGACTTTAGGGTTTGTATTGAAAAATCAAAGAAAAAATCTATCACTCCATTGTAATGGGACTTCTCAATTACAAATGAATTGAATTGTAATGTACTTCAAAAAAAAAAAAAAAACAAAACAAAAACTAAAGAGGATTTTAATAGTTTTAACATAATTGAAAATATTTTATAAAATAAAGGGTCTGTTTATTATTTAAATACTATACAGTGCAAAGTGTGTGCAATCGTTTTTATTTTAGTCCCATTCAGTGCAAGCCAGATATACTAAATAAATTTTCAATCCAAAGTTGTACTGAATAGTTATCGATATCATGCGATAACTAATAATAATTAATTACTAATCACTATTTGCACTATACAGTACAGAGATAACACCGCAATTGTTGTTTTGTAGGCTGTGCATATTTTTTGGCTCTGAATAACTGTTGATAAAATACGACAATATTCGATAACCCACTTTTTACTCCATAAACAGATGTATAAAGAGAAAATGGCGCTAAAAACAAAAATATTGTGTATGACAAAGAAAATACAGAAAATAAATTCGATTTCTTAAATGCGCCTTATAAAAATTAAATAGGATATTTCGTTAGAATGGATCTATTCCAAAAGAGTTGTAAATCAATGTAGCCGGGCATCGCCAGATATACTAAATAAATTTTCAATCCAAAGTTGTACTGAATAGTTATCGATATCATGCGATAACTAATAATAATTAATTACTAATCACTATTTGCACTCTTCAGTACAGAGATAACATCGCAATTGTTGTTTTGTAGGCTGTGCATATTTTTTGGCTTTGAATAACTGTTGATAAAATACGACAATATTCGATAACCCACTTTTTACTACATTAACAGAGATTTTTCAATTGCTCAGATGTATACAGAGAAAATGGCGCTAAAAACAAAAATATTGTGTATGACAAAGAAAACATAGAACATAAATTCGATTTCTTAAATGCGCCTTATAAAAATTAAATACGATATTTCGTTAGAATGGATCTATTCCAAAAGAGTTGTAAATCAATGTGGCCGGACATTGCCGTCTATATCATATCATATTCAACTTTGATTTCGTTTAAACAAATAGTCGCATTTTGGGCAACAGCCTAACTTTTAACCAAATTATTCAATACATGACCATCGCACAGACTAGCCGAACACACTACCAACTTAAATTACGGGTTGGTCATGAGAGAAGCCGTTGTACAAAATTTCTTCCAAATCGTATGAGAATTGCGCGCTTTATGGGCTAAAGAAGTCAAGATCCAAGATCGCTTTATATGACAGCTATACCACTTTATGAACCGATTTGAATCATATTTAACACAGTGATGGGAAAAGTTACCAAAACACTACGTGCTAAATTTCAGTCAAATCGGACAAAAATTGCGCCCTCTAGAGGCTCAAGAAGTCAAAACCCAAGATCGGTTTATATGACAGCTACATCAAAACATGGACCGTTTTAAACCATACTTATTGCAGTTGTTGAAAGTGATACCAAAACACCAAATCGGACAAGAATTGCGCCCTCTAGAGGCTGAAGAAGTCAAGACCCAAAATCGGTTTATATGGCAGCTACATCGGGTTATGAACCGATTTGAACCATTCTTAGCTCTGCTATTGAAAGTGACATCAAAACACTACTAGCGAAATTTCAGTCAAAACGGACGAGAATTGCGCCCTCTAGAGGCTCAAGTCAAGTCAGGACCCAGGATCTGTTTATGTGGCAGCTATATCAAAACATGAACCGATTTGGCCCATTTACAAACCCAACCGACCTACACTAATAAGAAATAATTGTGCAAGATTAAAGATGGCTAGCTTTACTCCTTCAAAAGTAAATGTGCTTTCGACAGACAGACGGACGGATGGAAAGACGGACGGACGTGGCTAGTTCGACTTAAAATGTCACATCGATCGAGAATATATAAACTTTATGGGGTCTTAGACGTATATTTCGAGGTGTTACAAACAGAATGATGAAATTAGTATATTCCCATCCCATAGTGGAGGGTATAACAATATATGAAGGCCGAACAGGATGGAATAGGACAGAAATAAAAGGTATTTGGTAGTAGAATACAATGTTTACCCTCAAATTGGGATGGACACGGGAGGACCTGGGGATCTTTAAAAATCTGGTATCTCAAGTGGTAGCTTCGATATATGATTTTGAATGTAGATAACCAATGCAAAAAAAAATTAAATAGTGTGGATCTGAATCTTAATCGCAAACTTCAAAATGCATTACATAATGTGGGGGGGGGGTCTACTCAAACAAAATCGTACTCCAGCACGACTCTGATATTACTTCAGGGTCCACCCCCTAAACTCCTACTCCATGTATGCCTACTGTGACACTTGATGAAGAAAACGAATTTGATATCCAATTTTAAGCCCATGTGTTTCGGAGTCGTCTCACCCCCTAAACTCCCCCAAAAATCAATGGCAACTGGGGTTCAATTGCCATTGGACGATCATGACAATATGGGAATCAAATGAAAGGTAATTCGGGAGTAGATTGCGAATATGGTCAGGAAGGAGCAATAGGCTTTGTAGTTTGTTGATTTCGGAAAATCAAAATCCAAAATCAAAATTGGACCGATCGGGACATTATCGGTATCAAATGAAAAGTATTGGAGAATAGAATACGAATATGGAACCTTAACCTTAACCAACCTTAAAATTCCCCCCAAACAGATATATTGGGCGTTCATGACAATATGGGCCTCAAATGAAAAGTATTCGGGAGTAGATTACGAATCTGGCATACAAAATCAGATCAAAGTATAATTGGGAGCTTCCCCTTCCCTCCAAAAACGCTTTAAATGGGAATATGACCCATCATGACTATATGGGACTCGATTTTGGTTTGTTTCTTCCGTAGAATCAAAAACGGCTGAACAGATTTTCCTCAAATTTTTACAGATAGTGTAAGTTTGTCTGGAAGGAAACATAGGCTATATAATTTTTAGATATCGGATGGAGCCTCTCTCCCCCTTACCCCAACAACGCCATCCAAAACCAAAAGTGGACGGATTGGGACAAAATAGGTATCAAATGAAAAGTATTGGAGACTAGAAAGCGAATATCGTATTACAATTTTAGGTCCAAGTACCCAGCGGGCCTCCCCAATCAAAAAACTCCTCTAAATAGATATATTAGAATTTCATTTCAATATGGGCCCCAAATGAAAAGTATTCGACAGTAGATTACAAAAATGGCAAAAATTAGATCCAAGTAATAACAGGTGGCCCCACCCCCAAGTACCCTCAAATGGGCATATTAGCCGGCCATGTCTATATGGGACTCAAATAAAAGGTATTTGGGAGTAGATTACGAATATGACATTAAAATATGAGTTCAAGTCTAGGTGGCGCTTTTCTTTCCAAAAATAAGTCAAATAGGTTGATCGGGACAATATGGGACTCAAATGAAAGGTATTGGAGAGTAGAAAAAAGTAGAAAAAAATTTTGGAGCCAAATGTTTGGGATTGGTAATGCGATTCGTTCGAATTTTTTATGCACTCTAACGTCAAAATAAAACATGGTTTCTATTGTTGGGGTTTGGGTGCCTCGGGGGCGGTCCAATATCCCGTCAAATGGGTATATAGACCAATCACGACAATATAGAGCTCAAAGTTGCATGAGAGAAAAAAACGAATTTGATATCCAATTGAGGAGCCATGTGTTTGGGGAACTGCCCAACCCGCAAACACCTCCCATTATATAAAAGTTATTTGATGTTTAAATTGATTGATTTTCGGGAAATTTATACTCATTTTCGGGACAAAGTCCCTGGGGTCCGTCCCATCCTCAAACAGAATTCATTTACCGATCATGCCATTATAGGGCCCATATAAAATGTATTTGAAAGTAGAGCACGAAGCGCTTATTTACATTAAGGACCAAGTGTCTCTCTAAACCGGAAATATTTACTAATACTAGTCATACTAATAATATAGGACCCAAAAGAAAGGTATTTGGGAGTGGGAGAGTAAAAATTTACCCAGGGGCCGAGAAGGGGCACACTTCTCACACATCAATGAAAGCTTTTCGATTCCAGTTTAAACTCAATGATAAGGGACTTTTTTTTATAGCCGACTCCGAATGTGGTGCCACAGGGCGAGATCTCTGTGGGGAGAATTTTTTAGATGACCATGCATGGCAAATGTCGCCAGCATTAAGAGGGGATCATCACCGCTTTAAATTTTGTCCGATATTATTGCCAGAATTTGAAGGTAGGCCTTCAGCGTTAAAGGCGGTCATAGGCTACAGTGGCTCGAATTCGATTTGCACATTTCTTGTCAGCCAGATTTGTTAACAAAATTAAAGTTCCTTTCAGTTTAAGAATACAACTTTGGAGTTCTCCGTTCATTTTAACTTTTCCACTTAACAAATTAAGGCAAATTAGGGGCTACACATATAAGAATTGAAATAAATTTTAGTTTCAAATAAGTAAAAATAACAAATTCTACATGAAGTTTTGTAGTATATTTTGAATTGTTTTTCTAAATTTGTTTTTTTAAAGAAAATTAAGTTTCTTTACAGATTTATTGACTATTTACTAAAAAACAAAAACGATAGCAGGTTTTCTCAAAAATAATTTTTGTTTTTTCATTATTATTATTTTTTTTTTAATTTTGTGTTTTTTTTCTATAAGTCTCTATTTTTTTAGTTTAGCATTTCCTTTTAGTTATCAGCATTTGTCTTAGATTTATTTACCTTGTGTTGTTATCGTATTTTGTTTCGCTTCTTTCAAATATTTCCCACATTTTTTTATTTGTTTTCTCATTTTTTTAAATTTAATTTTTTTCTAAGGCACTTTAAATCAAGTTAATATATTTTTTTTAATAATTATTTTAATCTCGTTTAATTTTGTTTGTTTTGGGTTTTTGTATTCTTTTTTTGCCAAAAAAAAAATCTTTTAAAAGAGTGTATTTCAAATAAAAATGATTTTTTTTATAAAAAATTTTATTTTTTTTTATTAAATTTTGAGAGATTTTAGTAAATTTTAAAAATAAAATGGAATAACTATTTGCGCGTAATTTCTACAGTCTAGAGAATGGTCAAAGGGGGGAAGGAAAGACTTTTAGCAAGGTGCCTTATAACTAATGATCATTGTAGTTCTTTCCATTATTTTTGATTTCAACTATGAAAGCGTTCAGTGTTACTTCTGGTTTAGCAAATTTTGTGATCAAATTTTTTTAGAGGAAGAAGGAGATTTACACCACTGTTGCTAGGAAATTTATACTTCAAAATTATTTGAATAGACTTTGAGTATTAGAGGATAAAAACTAAAAGGCAAATGTCTTTTAGATTTTTACTCGAGAATCCTATTTGAATCTTATTTGATTTCATTTACCCCAAAACTCATGGACAATGTCAAAAATCGAGCTATAAAGGCGTGTGAGGTGTCACATGCTAGAAAGAATAAGAAACAGAGGGCAGATGTCTCATATTTGGAATTTTTTCCCGTTTCAATTTTTAGTTCACCTCGAAAAGCGTTATCGCAGATTCAAACCCATTTCCCGGCAGGGGGATAACTATGACCACTAGCGGAAAGTCTCAGTGAGAGGTCGGGTGGCACCGGCTCTTGCACTAATACTGAGTGAGGCTGAGACAAATGTCTTTTAGATTTTTCTCGAGAATCCTACTTGAATCTTATTTGATTTCATTTAACCCAAAACTAATAGACAATGCCAAAAATCGAGCTATAAAGGGGTATTAGGTGCCATACTACAAAGAATAAGAAACCGAGCCTCATATCTGGAATTTTTTTCCGTTTCATTTTTTAGTTCACCTCGAAAAGCGTTATCGCAGATTCAAACCCATTTCCCGGCAGGGGGATAACTATGACCACTAGCGGAAAGTCTCAGTGAGAGGTCGGGTGGCACCGGCTCTTGCACTAATACTGAGTGAGGCTGAGACAAATGTCTTTTAGATTTTTCTCGAGAATCCTACTTGAATCTTATTTGATTTCATTTAACCCAAAACTAATAGACAATGCCAAAAATCGAGCTATAAAGGGGTATTAGGTGTCATACTACAAAGAATAAGAAACCGAGCCTCATATCTGGAATTTTTTTCCGTTTCATTTTTTAGTTCACCTCGAAAAGCGTTATCGCAGATTCAAACCCATTTCCCGGCAGGGGATAACTATGACCACTTGCGAAGAGTCTCAGTGAGAGGTCGGGTGGCACCGGCTCTTGCACAAATACTGAGTGCCTACGATGCTCGATATGAAAAGGCGAGTTATTGGCGCCTTCAAATAACCAATGGCCAACCCTGTTCCTGCGGGGATCGGTCCTTTGGACCGGAACAAACTTGCTCACCTATAGGAGCTTCATGAGGATCATCAGCTGCACATGAAAATGTGGCTACAACAACAAAAACAACAACTAAAAGCGTGCTAAGTTCGGCTGAGCCGAATCTTATACACCCTCCTCCATGGTTCGCATTTGTCGAGTTCTATGCGCGGTATCTCTTTTAGGCAAACAAAGAATATTGAATAAGAACTGTTATGCTATTGGAGCTATATCAAGTTATAGTCCAATTCGGAACATATATGAATGCTTAATATTGTAGAAGCCATCGTGTAATATTTCAGTTCATTCGGAAAAGAATTGCGCCTTGTAGGGGCTCAAGAAGCAAAATAGGTTTATATGGGAACTGTATCAAGCTATTGATCGATGCAGACCATATTAGACACGTATGTTGAAGATCATGAGGGAAGCCGTTGTACAAAATTTCTTCCAAATCGGATGAGAATTGCGCCCTCTAGAGGCTCAAGAAGTCAAAATCCCAGATCGGTTTATATTGCAGCTATATCAGGTTATGGATCGATTTCAATCATACTCAGCACAGTTGTTGGGAGTCATAATAAAACACCTCATGAAAAATTACAGCCAAATCGGTTAAGTATTGTGCCCTCTAGTGGCTCAAGAAGTCAAGACCCAAGATCAGTTTATATTGCAGCTATATCAAGTTACCTACCGATTTGCGCCATACTTAGCACAGTTATTGGAAGTCATAACAAAACACCTCATGCAAAATTTCAGCCAAATCGGATGAGAATTGCGCCCTCTAAAGGCTCAGGAAGACAAGATCCCAGATCGGTTTATATTGCAGCTATATCAAAACATGGACCGATTTGAACCACACTTAGTGCTGATGTTGGAAGTGCGCCCAAAACAACACGTGCAAAATTTCAATCAAATCGGATGAGAATTGCGCCCTCTAGTGGCTCAAGAAGTCAAGACCCAAGATCGGTTTATATGGCACCTATATCAAAACATGGACCGATATGGCCCATTTACAATTCCAACCGACCTACACAAATAAAAAGTATTTGTGCAAAATTTCAAGCGGTTAGCTTTATACCATCGAAAGTTAGCGTGCTTTCGACAGACAGAGGGATGGATAGACGGACGGACATGGTTAGATCGATTAAAAATGACATGACGATCTAGAATATATATATACTTAATGGGGTCTCAGACGCATATTACTAGGTATTACAAACAGAATGACGAAATTAGTATACCCCCAACCTATGTTGGAGGGTATAAAAAGCCCAATGGAAAGATCAAGTGGTGAAAGACATCTGGAGAAGGTGCGCAGAAACTCGAGGCGCTTGGAATGGCTAATGGGACAAATGTTCTGTCATAGTCAATTAAAGTAAAGTAAGAATAAGTTGAACTCACCTTTTGAAACGAGCTAGCCAATCAATATAAACCTAAGACTCGCAATTATCCTACGACTCAGGAAGAATTCAGGAGTATATCTTGAGGCGTCTCAAGAGATACTCACACTACACACGAGAATAATCACATCCCAAAGCTGAATTTTTTTTTTTGGAAAGAAGCTGAATTTTCAATAATGGAAAGAGCTTAGATTTTATATTTCATCAAAGTCTTATAAAGATGGAATATTTAGTGTGTGTGGAGTGTTTATGTGTATTCTGTGTTTAATTTTAGAATTTTCTTTCGCCTCTTTTTATTGTTGTATTGAGGGAATACAAATGGTAAAAAATAATGATATACTTTCAACACAATTAAATGTTGATCCATTCGAAATTCTCAAATATTATATAGACGTGTGTGTGTAGGTGTTTGTGTGTATATGTGTGTATATATTTCCTATTTTATTCGTTTTAACTATTTACAAAGTAGTATGTGTGTAATTTTAATACTAAATTTCTCTGTTTTTCAGTGGCATTTACAATACAAACTATAAAATGTGCAATGTGTGTGTTTTTTTTTATTATAATTTCATTTTAAATTTGTATTGGTCTTAAATAATTACATTACTATGTGTCTTAAATAGCTAATTTTATATATACTATTTTATTATTGTTTTTTTTTTTATTTTGTTTTTAATTTCTTTTTTAGTTAAACAAAAAAATATTAAATAATTACTAGTACAAATATCACGGTTTTACAGCTTAAAAACGTAATTCATTTTATGATTTCATGTGTTCTTTTATTTAGTTTTTTTTTTTTTCAACTTCCTCTTCTACAAATATAGAAAAAAAAATAAAAATATGAGATTACAAATATAATCATTGAAAAATTTTTAATGTGTAAAACCAAAAAAAAATTAAGGGAATTTATATAAAATGTAAGGAATAGCTGTTAGTTCATAAGGAGAAAACAAGTAAAACATCTAAGAAATCATTGTTGTTGCATATTATGTACCCTCCACCAAGGTCTAAATTTACCAAGTTTGTTTGGGGGATTGGACAACTATGTAGTGGTGCTGGTATCTGATGTTCTTAAATATTTATACCCTACAACACCACCACTGTGGTACAGGGTATTATAAGTTTGTGCATTTGTTTGTAACGCTAAGAAGGAGAAGAGCTAGACCCATTGATAAGTATACCGATCGACTCAGAATCACTTTCTGATTCGATTTAGCCATGTCCGTCTGTCCGTCCATCCGTCTGTGAGTCCATGTATTCTTGTAATCAAGTTGCAGGTCGTATGTGTTATCTAATCATAACGAAATTTTGCACATATCACTTTTTTGGCCCAAAGATGAATGCTATTGATATTGGTAATAATCGGTTCAGATTTAGATATAGCTCCCATATATAGGTATCGCCGATTTGCCCTTAAGTGGCGGTAGTAACTACAATTTTCAAACAATCTGCCCAAATTTTGGCACGGGTTGTTTTCTTGCTGATTTTAACATATCTACAAAATTGTATCCAAATCGGTTCAGATTTAGATATAGCTCCCATATATATGTATCGCCCGAATTGCAGTTAAATGGTCGTAGTAACTACAATTTTTAACCGATCTGTACAAAATTTGGCTCCGATTGTTCTGTTACTGATCTTAATATATCTGCGAGATTTCACCAAAATCGGTTCAGATTTAGATATAGCTCCCATATATTTGTATCGCCCGAATTGCAGTTAAATGGCCGTAGTAGCTACAATTTTCAACCGATTGGCACAAAATTTGGCTCCGATAGTTTTGTTACTGATCTCAACATATCTGCAAAATTTCATAAAAATCGGTTCAGATTTAGATATAGCTCCCATATATATGTATCGCCCGATTTGCACTTAAATGGTCGTAGTAACTACAATTTTCAACCGATCTGTACAAAATTTGGCTCCGATTGTTCTGTTACTGATCTCAACATATCTGCAAGATTTCATCAAACTCGGTTCCGATTTAGATATAGCTCCCATATATATGTATCGCCTGATTTACACTTATAAGACCGTAGTAACAACAAATTTCGACCGATTGGCACAATTGTTTTGTTACTGATCTTAAAATATCTGCAAGATTTCATCAAAATCGGTTCAGATTTGGATATAGCACCAGTGCAGGTTTAGATATACCTCTCATATACATATATATATATATATTGCCCGAATTTATAATTGTAGGGTAGGTGTAAGGTATTATATAGTCGGCTCCGCTCGACTTTAGCCTTTCCTTACTGGTTCTTTGTATATAACTGAATATTTTTTTGAGTGTAGTAGTCATTAGTTCATAAGCCAAAAGATTCGTGGCAATACCAACAAGTAAAAGCGTGCTAAGTTCGGCCGGGCCGAATCTTATATACCCTCCACCATAGACCGTATTTGTCGAGTTATTTTCCCGATATCTCTTTGTAGGCAAACAAAGTATAAAAGAAAAGAATTGCTATAATATTGGAGCTGTATCAAGCTATGGTCCGATGCGGACCACAATAGATTTGAATGTTGTAGACCATAGTAGAAGTTATTGTGTAAAATTTCAGCCAATTCAAGTAAGAATTGCGCCCTTAAGGGGCTCAAGAAGTAAAATAGAGAGATGGGTTTATATAAGAGCTGTATCAGGTTATAGACCGATTCGGACCATATTTACCACGTTAGTTGAAGGTCATGGGAGAAGCCGTTGTACAAAATTTCAACTAAATCGGATAATAATTACGCCCCCTGGAGGCTCAAGAAGTCAAGATCCCAGATTGGTTTATTTGGCACCTATATCTGGTTATGGACCGATTTAGACCATACTTAGCACAGTTGTAGGAAGTCTAAACAGAACAGAGCCCTCTAGACGCTCAAGAAGTCAAGACCCCAGACAAGTTTATATGTCAGGTTATGGACCGATTCCAACCATACTCAGCACAGTTGTTGGAAGTCATAATAAAACCCTTCATGCAAAATCGAATAAGAATTGTGCCCTCTAGTGGCTCAAGAAGTCAAGAACCAAGATCGGTTTATATGGCAGCTATATCAAAACATGGAACGATATAGCCCATTTACAATCCCAACCGACCTACACTAATGAGAAGTTTTTGTGCAAAATTTCAAGCGACTAGCTTTACTCCTTTGAAAGTTAGCATGCTTTCGACAGACAAGCGGACGGACATGGTTAGATCGGCTTAAAATGGCATGACGATTCGATTCGATTCTATCGCACTGTGAGGCGGCGGAATGCCATCTTTTCACCCAATATCACTAAAACAAGCAGTAAGTGTTTGCAACGAAACTACGTCTGGAAAGAACTGGGTAGATTTGGAGCATTATGAAATGCTGGAGATACAGCATTTAAAACATGCAGCAGAAAGGCGCAATATATCCTTCTCCACTACAATGCCAGTTGCCACGTCAAAACCATCCGTCAGGAGCTGGTTTAACCAGACGTGCAGGAATGCCGTCAGATCAAAGGAGGAGGCATTTAGAAATTGACGTTTAAATAAAAATGCCAGTAATGAATTGCTGAGCAAACAGACAAGAACTTCATGCAACAAAAAACTAAGACGCGAAAAGTTTCTGCATATCAGCGGCTTCGTGCCAAAGTTTTTGCTTCTTCAAGGGGAAGAGGTGAAGAGCTTTTGGCCGTTTGTGAAAAGAGTGAAGTTAAACTCATAGGCTATCCTGACTCATATTCACTGACCCGGTTGATAAGCCTAAACTGCGGACTGACTGACGTGTTTGCGGGAAATTCTTCCCCGCCGGAAAGCGATTAACCACTCCCTGTTCTTGAAGGCGTATCGTATCTAGCTCCGTGCCTCATATATATTTTCGAACACGTGGAGTCAAAAGGGTTCTTGCAGATCGCGACGTAAATAAATCCACGGGCCCTGATGATATGTCATCACTTGTTCTATGAAAGTGTTATTCGACGCTTGCTCGTCCTTGGCGCAATCTGATCAAGCTTGCTTACCGTGCGGGTGTTTTCCCCACGACTTGGAAGATTGCGAACATGCAGCCTATCCCTAAGAAGGGTGAGGCGACCAACCCTGCAAATTACAGACCAATAGCGTTATGCGCCCCGCTATCCAAGGTTATGGAGAGTATGGTTAACCACCATCTTGTGAGATACATAGAGTCCAATGGTCTTCTTAGTGACCGCCAGTATGGGTTCCGCAGAAATCGCTCCACGGGTGACCTGATGACATTCCTGTCGCTCTATTCACCAGTTCGGTGAGAGTAATAGTCTCTTGTGTGGAAAACGGAGCTGTTTTGGTGTATTCATATGAAAACACTTCTGGGAATCAAAGGATATGGAATCAATTGCTGAATACAAAGAATTGAGGTTGGTCACGGTGTAACATAACTTTTTGTAATTATTAATATAGATAATCGAAATAAAAAGAATTAAAAAAAATATGTTTAATGTTTTTGTTTTTGCTTCATTAGGGTGTGGCATAATCAATAACGGTTTGGTACTAAAAACAAATACGGTCTGGTGCCAAAAACAAAAACAGATTGGTATTAAAACCAATACCAGTTCGGTAATAAGGCTAGTACCAAACGGTACTAATCATTTAATGTTTCATCCATACCATCCGGCATTGTTTTTGTACCATACGGTGTTGCTTCCGTATGGTATTGAATCGAACGGCGCTCATAGATATGTGAGATGTTTGTCCCTGTTCCTTAATGGAATGTTCATGGGATAATTTGCTTTTGCATCTGCCACATCCGGGTGCAGATGGCAGAAAACAGTAAAAAACAACATACAATACAAGTCGGAGAGTTGTTTTATATAAAACATGTGATGGTGTGTACAAAATAAGAAGTTGAAGAATTGATACAAGCAAAGAAGTTACGGCCTTTAGGGATTAATATGTTACTAAGTTGCAATTAAACCTTTGGAGAATTAGTCGTGTTATCTAGAAAAAGCAAATTTCTAAGATAGGATCTAAAGCAAATACATTTCTAGTTTTACAAAAGGAACTTTTAGTAAGAAATAATTGGAAATACTGAATAATAATTATCTAAAATTACATATGTACAATCGTTAGAAATCAGATATAGTTAACAGTCTAGTGTTGTTTGCTGAAAATGATGTCTAATTCCAATTTAAGTCTCTATACTATAATAAGTAAAAAGGGGTTAAATTCGGCCAAAACCACCTTTCGTCAAAACCCGATGTAAAATTTATGCCTTATGCCCCAAAGCAGCCATATTGAAATATGTACCGATTTGGACCAAATGCTAATAAGTAAAAGTCATTGCTCAATTGTGTATAACAAAATATTGGTCTTTTTGGTAGCTATATCTAAAAATAAACCGATCTGAACCATATACGACACGACATGTCGAAAAGCGACATCCGTGATACCAGTTGAAAGTGATACCAGAACACCAGGTGCAAATTTTTAGCCAAATCGTATAATAATTTTGCCCTCTAGCGGCTCAAGAAGCCAAGATTCCTACATCTGTCTATATGGGAGCTATGTCAGGTTATGAACCGATTTTGACCATACTCATCACAGTTGTTGGAAGGCGTAACAAAATACTTCATAATAAATTTCAGCCCAATCGGATAAGAATTGCGCCCTCTAGAGGTTTAAGAACTAACTCAAGACCCTAGATCGGTTTTATGACAACAATATCAGGTTATGAACCGATTTTGACCATACTCATCACAGTTGTTGGAAGTCGTAACAAAACACTTCACGATAAATTTCAGCCAAATCGGATAATAATTTCGCCCTCTAGCGGCTCAAGAAGTCAAGATCCGATATCTGTCTATATGGGAGCTATATCAGGTTATGAATCGATTTTGACCATACTCATCACAGTTGTTGTTCAGTCCAATCGGATCAGAATTGCGCCCTCTAGAGGTTTAAGAACTCAAGACCCCATATCGGTTTTATGACAGCTATATCAGGTTATGGCTCGATTTAGACCATACATAGAACAGTTGTTGGAAATTATAACAAAACACATCATGGAAAATATCAGCCCAATCGGATCAGAATTGCGCCCTCTAGAGGTTTAAGAACTCAAGACCCCAGATCGGTTTTATGACAGCTATATCAGGTTATGGCTCGATTTAGACCATACATAGAACAGTTGTTGGAAATTATAACAAAACACATCATGGAAAATATCAGCCCAATCGGATCAGAATTGCGCCCTCTAGAGGTTTAAGAAGTCAAGACCCCAGATCGGTTTTATGACAGCTATATCAGGTTATGAATCGACCATACTCATCACAGTTGATGGAAATCATAACAAAACACCTCATGCATAATTTTAGTCCAATCGGATAAGAATTGCGCCCTCTAGAGGTTTAAGAAGTCAAGACCCCAGATCGGGTTTATGACATCTATATCAGGTTATGGATCGATTTAGACCATACTTAGAACAGTTATTGGAAATCATAACAAAACACCTCATGCAAAATTTTAGCCCAATCGGATGAGAATAGCGCCCTCTAGAGGCTCAAGAAGTCAAGACCCAAGATCGGTTTATATGGTAGCTATATCAAAACATGAAGCGATTTGGCCCATTTACAATTCCAACCGACCTACACTAATAAGAAGCATTTGTGCAAGCGCCTAGCTTTACTCCTTCGACAGTTAGCGTGCTTTCGACAGACGGACATGACTAAATCGACTTAAAATGTCAAGACGATCAATCTATGTCGGATTTAAAGGGTCCTTGCGGATCTCGACGTTAATAAATTTCCGGGCCCGGACGGTATATCAACACTTGTCCTTTGTAAGTGTTCTTCGACGCTTGCTTGTCCACTACGCAACCTATCCAACCTATCCAACCTTGCTTACCGTGCGGGAGTTTCCTCGGCGCGTTGGAAGGTTGCGAACGTTCAGCCCATCCCTAAAAAGGGTGGGGCGAACAACCCTGCAAATTACCGGCCAATTGCGATATGCTCTCCAAGGTTATGGAGAGTATGGTTAACCATCATCTTGTGAGATTCTTAGAGTTCAATGGCCCTCTTACGATAGACAGTATGGGTTCCGCAGAAATCACTCTACGGGTAACCTCATGGCATTTCTGTCGGAACGATTGAGCCGCTCTATCCACCAGTTTGGTGAGAGTAAGGTCGTGGCTCTGGATATATCCAAGACATTTGATAGCGTCTGGCACGGTGCACTTGTATCAAAGCTTGTCGCTTTTGGAGTCGGTAACAACTTCGTTCGATTTATATCGAGGTCCTTGCGGATTTCGACGTTAATAAATCTCCGGGCCCGGACGGTATATCAAAACTTGTCCTTTTTAAGTGTTCTTCGACAATTGTTCGTCCACTACGCAACCTTTGCAACCTTGCTTACCGTACGGGAATTTTCCCGACGCGTTGGAAGGTTGCGAAAGTTCAGCCCATCGCCAAAAAGGGTGGAACGAACAACCCTGCGAATTAACGGCCAATTGCGATATGCTCCGCGCTCTCCAAGGTTATGGAGAGTATGGTTAACCATCATCTTGTGAGATTCTTAGAGTTCAATGGCCTTCTTACGATAGACAGTATGGGTTTCGCAGAAATCACTCTACGGGTAACCTCATGGCATTTTTGTCGAAACGATGGATTCGCTCTATCCACCAGTTTGGTGAAAGTAAGGTCGTGGCTCTGGATATCTCCAAGACATTTGATAGCGTCTGGCACGGTGCACTTGTATCAAAGCTTGTCGCTTTTGGAGTCGGTAAAATAACTTCGTTCGATTTATATCGAGGTCCTTGCGAATTTCGACGTTAATAAATTTCCGGGCCCGGACGGTATATCAACACTTGTCCTTTGTTAGTGTTCTTCGACGCTTGCTTGTCCACTACGCAACCTATCCAACCTATCCAACCTTGCTTACCGTGCGGGAGTTTCCTCGGCGCGTTGGAAGGTTGCGAACGTTCAGCCCATCCCTAAAAAGGGTGGGGCGAACAACCCTGCAAATTACCGGCCAATTGCGATATGCTCTCCAAGGTTATGGAGAGTATGGTTAACCATCATCTTGTGAGATTCTTAGAGTTCAATGGCCCTCTTACGATAGACAGTATGGGTTCCGCAGAAATCACTCTACGGGTAACCTCATGGCATTTCTGTCGGAACGATTGAGCCGCTCTATCCACCAAGACATTTGATAGCGTCTGGCACGGTGCACTTGTATCAAAGCTTGTCGCTTTTGGAGTCGGTAAAATAACTTCGTTCGATTTATATCGAGGTCCTTGCGGATTTCGACGTAATTAAATCTCCGGACCCGGACGGTATATCAAAACTTGTCCTTTGTAAGTGTTCTTCGACACTTGTTCGTCCACTACGCAACCTATGCAACCTTGCTTACCGTACGGGAATTTTCCCGGCGCGTTGGAAGGTTGCGAACGTTCAGTCCATCCCTAAAATGGGTGGGGCGAACAACACTGCAAATTACCGGCCAATTGCGATATGCTCTCCAAGGTTATGGAGAGTATGGTTAACCATCATCTTGTGAGATTCTTAGAGTTCAATGGCCTTCTTACGATAGACAGTATGGGTTCCGCAGAAATCACTCTACGGGAAACCTCATGGCATTTCTGTCGGAACGATGGAGCCGCTCTATCCACCAGTTTGGTGAGAGTAAGGTCGTGGCTCTGGATATCTCCAAGACATTTGATAGCGTCTGGCACGGTGCACTTGTATCAAAGCTTGTCGCTTTTGGAGTCGGTAAAATAACTTCGTTCGATTTATATCGAGGTCCTTGCGGATTTCGACGTAATTAAATCTCCGGACCCGGACGGTATATCAAAACTTGTCCTTTGTAAGTGTTCTTCGACACTTGTTCGTCCACTACGCAACCTATGCAACCTTGCTTACCGTACGGGAATTTTCCCGGCGCGTTGGAAGGTTGCGAACGTTCAGTCCATCCCTAAAATGGGTGGGGCGAACAACACTGCAAATTACCGGCCAATTGCGATATGCTCCGCGCTCTCCAAGGTTATGGAGAGTATGGTTAACCATCATCTTGTGAGATTCTTAGAGTTCAATGGCCTTCTTACGATAGACAGTATGGGTTCCGCAGAAATCACTCTACGGGAAACCTCATGGCATTTCTGTCGGAACGATGGAGCCGCTCTATCCACCAGTTTGGTGAGAGTAAGGTCGTGGCTCTGGATATCTCCAAGACATTTGATAGGGTCTGGCACGGTGCACTTGTATCAAAGCTTATCGCTTTTGGAGTCGGTAAAATAACTCCGTTCGATTTATATCGAGCTTTCTCAGAGATCGCACTATACAAGTTGTTGTAGATGGGTTCTCATCAGATGAGTATACATGGTCCGCAGGTGTGCCATAAGGCTCTGTCCTTTCCCCTTCCCTTTTTCTTGTTTTCATTGACGATCTATTGAGTCAGACTTCGAATCCAGTCTACTCATTTGCCGATGACAGTAGTCTGTATCATTGATATTCATTCGACCATAGGCCCAGTCCTCGAGAAATTGTGGACAGGAGGCGCATTATGGATAAGACGCTCTCTCAGGAATTGTTGGCCATTTCCGAGAGGGGTAGAATGAACATAGTAGATTTTAACGCACAGAAGACGCAATGCTGTTTCTAGTCTCACAAGCGAATCACTGACCCACTACAATCGTCGATATCTATCGACGGTATAGATATTGAGCAGTCAGATGCTCTTCCCCCTTCCTTCCCCTTCCCTTTTTCTTGTTTTCATTGACGATCTATTGCGTCAGACTTCGAATCCAGTCTACTCATTTGCCGATGACAGTAGTCTGTATCATTGATATTCATTCGACCATAGGCCCAGTCCTCAAGAAATTGTGGACAGGAGGCGCATTATGGATGAGACGCTCTCCCAGGAATTGTTGGCCATTTCCGAGAGGGGTAGAAAGAACATAGTAGATTTTAACGCACAGAAGACATAGCTGTTTCTAGTCTCACAAGCGATTCACTGACCCACTACAATCTACAATCGATATCTATCGACGGTATAGATATTGAACAGTCAGATGCTTTTGATGCTCTGGGCATGAAGATACAATGTGATGTCCGTTGCTCCAAACACGTATTCGAAGTGTCGAAAGTCGAAAGCATTCAAGTGTTTGGGCTTTCTTTAAGCGGTGCAAGAAATATTTCACCTCTTCTGATCTACTCAATATCTATGCCTCCTACATCAGGCCGAGGATGGAATATAACTCTCATATATGGACAGAAGCTCCAAAATCATTCTTGGAACTACTTGACCGGGTACAACGTAGAGCGATGGTGTTGATTGGGGACAGTAGGTTATCCAACTTTTTTGCCTCATCGTCGGAATGTGGGTAGCGTTGTATTGCTCTATCGTTATTTTCATGACGGGTGTTCCAGGGATATTCGTCTTCTTATGGTTTATTGAAAGGCAAGCTCACGGTAAGATGCCACATTTCTATAGTGCTCATTTTGGAAGGGTTAAATATTTTGAGAGAAGTTTCATTTCAAAAGACGTAGGGACAGCTGGACCTTTCGGGGAACCTGGTAAATTTGCATCTCTTATAGTGGTGGTTTTGTAACATAAGAAAATTTTAAACTTAAGACTTTTTGTATGGCATCAAAGTTTAAATTAGAAAAAATTAAACTAGATTGTAAAAAGAGGAGAATCTCTTGACTACTATAACATTATTGCTCTTGTAAGCTTTTTATCGTTAATTTTCTACAAATTCTCTTTGCATATTTTGCTGTTGTGGGCTTAGTCTATAAAAATTATGCCTTCAAATCCACAGAATTTACTGTATCGAGTTATAGTTTTTAGTTCTTTCAGTGTTCTCTAAATTTAAATTTTAAAGGCATTTGCGCCTTTTGTGTATGTTATTTAGTTTGTTTTACAAAAATATCTTTCTTTTATTAATTGAAGGTATTTTGGATTTTTTTTTTATTTTTTAATTTCAAAATTTGAAAATTTTGTTTTCTAGCCTTTTTCGATTTTTTCTATTCTTTTTTTTTTGTAATTGTATTCATAGTCTTTTTGGTTTAAAAAAATAAACTATTCCCCTTTCCGAGCCAGTGAGTTATTGTAACAAGTAAAAATATGTTCTAAGAATTGTGTGTGTTGTTGGAAAAGTTTGGACAAAAACCTATTTTAGTCAATATCAGAGGACTTTTTGGGATTTGGTAGGCACAAAGAAAGAAGGGAGAAATTTAAAACGAATGTTAGTAATAAAAAGTGTTTGTAAAGACTAAATCGATTTTTTTTAATTTAGTATAATTTATTGGGTTGCCCGAAAAGTAATTGCGGATTTTTTAAAAGAAAGTAAATGCATTTTTAATGAAACTTAGAATGAACTTTAATCAGATATACTTTTTTTACACTTTTTTTCTAAAGCAGGCTAAAAGTAACAGCTGATAACTGACAGAAGAAAGAATGCAATTACAAAGTCACAAGCCGTTGAAAAAATTTTTCAACGCCGAATATATGAAAAATCCGCAATTACTTTTTGGGCAACCCAATATTTATGCAAATAATTGAATATAAAATGGGAATTTTTAAAAAATAACTGAAATTATTTTGAAATTAAAAGAAAAACACGATTCATATATAAAATTTGAAAAGAAATAATTAAAAAGCGTTAAGTTCGGCCGGGCCGAACTTTGGATACCCATCACCTCGGGTATATATGTAAACCATCTTTCGTCATAATCCGGTGAAAAATGCATAATTTATGCCCCCATAGCAGCTTTATCAAAATATGGTCCAATTTGGACCAAATTGGACATGAATATTGAGAAGTCTAATAAGTACAAGTCATTGTTGAATATTGTAGAACAATAAATTGGACATTTTGGTAGTCATATCCAAATATAGACCGATCTGAACCAGATACGACACGGATGTCGAAAAGCCTATGATGAAACTTTTGCAATTTACAAAGCGTATTCGTAAAGGCCAAAAAGCTCAACGCAACTCATTCTACTTTGGCCATAAGGCTGTCACAGGCGGAATTCTAGTGGCCAGTTAGTAAACTTTCACAAGAATGCCTAAAATCAACATTCATTGTGATAAACAGTTTCTCTAAGGATGCCACCGGAAGTGTCACACAAATTTCCAACTCATCCAGCTTTGTAAACAGGACACATGTAAAGAGGATATATATGCCTCTATGAACTTTTGGAGACGTAATCCAAAAATATTTGCCATCATACGAAACAGAAGCTTGGCTGCATATTTTTTGGTTGTTCGGAGAGACTTCATCACCTTGTTTAATAAACGACAAACTAATAAACGACTATTATTCTCGTTTCTAAAAACCCGAACATCTGGTATCAGTTAATGTTTTAAACATCGAGTTTTAATTAATCGACCATCTCTTAAGGACATAACACTAAGTGTGATTTTATATCACTTAAGAAACACAGGTAGGTACCTGTAACAAATAGCCCAAGAAGTAGAGCTGGCAAACTAGCGATAATCGCAACATTCGATAGTTTTAATAATAAATATCGATACTATCGTTAATTTCAATATCAATGCACAGACCAAATAAAACCAAGGTTAATAAAGTAATGAGAGAAATCATTGTACAAAATGTTAGTCTAATCGGTGAAAATTGCGCCCTCTATAGGTGCAATGTACCTTAAAGAATACATTAAGTGTCGGATTGCTTTTTTTTTTTGGTTAAGTTTTCCAAAAAAATTTACTGTTGCGTTAGTGTCCATCGGAAAAATATCAATCGATATTCAGTCAAAAAATTAAATATCGATGGTGCTATGGATATTTTGCCAGCTCTACCGGGAAGTACTTGAAGAGTATTTGAAAGCGAACTTTTTCGTATGGTTCGTTCCATCAACATCTCAGCTACTTATAAACTTCTCTAGCATTATGTTAAAATTGTACATGGTAGGCTAACACTTTATCGGAAATCTCTCTCTTCTCTCCTATGTATACCCCATGATGGTGGTGGGGTCAAGTATGGTTTACGGGCCTAGAAAACAGTGAGGTAAGATGAAATAAAACCAGTAAGGAAAGGCAAAAGTCGGGCGGTGCCGACTTTATAATACCCTACACCTAACCTATAAACATGAAAGGGGGGCTACATCTAATGCTGAACCAATTTTGATGGACCTCGGCGGTTGTATCCAGATAGATTATTAAAATTCCTGTATTAAATTTCGAGCAAAGCAAATATGTTCAAAATGTACTAACTACGGTTGACAAATGACAACAAATTACCCAAAATCTGACTAACATATACATGGGAGCTATATCTAAATCTGAACCGATTCCGACCAAACTTTATGGATATTTTGGAATTCGGCGAAGAAAACGTTGTACAAAATTTTGTGAAGATTGATTAATATATATGAGAGCTATATCTAAATCTTAACCGTTTTCTATAAAATTCACCAGTAACATCGAGAGTCATAAGAAAATCCTTTATGTCAAATTTCGAGAGAATCGGCTAACAAATTACCATTTTATTGCTGTATTACTCCAAATCGGACGAACATATATATGGGAGTTTTAACGAAAACTGAACCGATTTTTATGAAATTCTCCAGTAATATTGAAAGTCATAAGAAAATCCTTCTGGCCAAATTTCAAGAGAATCGGGTAACAAATGACCGTTTTATTGCATTATTACTGCAAATCGGACCAACATATATATGGGAGTTATATCGAAAACTGAACCGATTTTTATGAAATTCTCCAGTAATATTGAAAGTCATAAGAAAATCCTTCCGGTCAAATTTCAAGAGAATCGGCTAACAAATTACCATTTTATTGCTGTATTACTCCAAATCGGACCAACATATATATGGGAGTTTTAACAAAAACTGAACCGATTTTTGTGAAATTCTCCAGTAATATTGAAAGTGATAAGAAAATCCATCCGGCCAAATTTCAAGAGAATCGGGTAACAAATGACCGTTTTATTACATTATTACTGCAAATCGGACCAACATATATAATGGAGTTATATCGAAAACTAAACCGATTTTTATGAAATTCACCAGTAATATTGAAAGTCATAAGAAAATCCTTCTGGCCAAATTTCAAGAGAATCGGGTAACAAATGACCCTTTTATTGCATTATTACTGCAAATCGGACCAACATATATATGGGAGTTTTAACGAAAACTGGACCGATTTTTATGAAATTCTCCAGCAATATTGAAAGTCATAGGAAAATCCTTCCGGCCAATTTTCAAGAGAATCGGCTAACAAATGACCGTTTTATTGCATTATTACTGCAAATCGGACCAACATATAAATGGGAGTTTTAACAAAAACTGAACCGATTTTTATGAAATTCTCCAGTAATATTGAAAGTCATAGGAAAATCCTTCCGGTCAAATGACCGTTTTATTGCATTATTACTGTAAATCGCACCAACATATATATGGGAGCAATATCCAAATCTGAACCGATTTTTATGAAATTCTCCAGTAATATTGAAAGTCATAGGAAAATCCTTCCAGCCAGATTTCGAGAGAATCGGCTAACAAATGACCGTTTTATTGCATAATTACTGCAAATCGGACCAACATATATATGGAAGCAATATCCAAATCTGAACCGATTTCTATAAAATTCACCAGTAATATTGAAAGTCATAAGAAAATCCTTCCGGCCAAATTTCAAGAGAATCGGGTAACAAATGACCGTTTTATTGCATTATTACTGCAAATCGGACCAACATATATAATGGAGTTATATCGAAAACTGAATCGATTTTTATGAATCGATGAAAGTCATAAGAAAATCCTTCTGGCCAAATTTCAAGACAATCGGGTAACAAATGACCGTTTTATTGCATTTTTACTGCAAATCGGAAGAACATATATATGGGAGTTTTAACGAAAACTGAACCGATTTATGAAATTATGAAATTCTCCAGTAATATTGAAAGTCATAAGAAAATCCTTCCTGTCAAATTTCAAGAGGATCGGTCAACAAATGACAATTTTTTTGCATTATTACTGCAAATCGGACGAACATATATATAGAAGCTATATCCAAGTCTGAACTGATTTTTTCCAATTTCAATAGGCTTCGTCTCTAGGCCGAAAATCATGCCTGTACCAAATTTTAAGACGATCGGATGATAATTGCGACCTGTAGTTTGTACACAAATTAACATGGACAGACGGACAGACAGACAGACGAACATAGCTAAATGGAATCAGAAAGTGATTCTCGATCGGTATACTTATCAATGGGTCTATCGCTCTTCCTTTTGGGTGTTACAAACAAATGCAGTAAGTTATAATACCCTGTACCACAGTAGTGGTGTAGGGTATAAATATAATGACTATATATTGGGTTGCCCAAAAAGTAATTGCGGATTTTTTAAAAGAAAGTAAAGCATTTTTAATAAAACTTAGAATGAGCTTTAATCAAATATACTTTTTTTACACTTTTTTTCTAAAGCAAGCTAAAATTAACAGCTGATAACTGACGACGAAGAAAGAATGCAATTACAGAGTCACAAGCTGTGAAAAAATTTGTCAACGCCGACTATATCAAAAATCCGCAATTACTTTTTGGGCAACCCAATATAACTTTATGGGACTTTATTTGAACGCTTCGAGATATTAAAAAGCTAACCCTACCAAGATTAAGAACAGAATACAAATATTGCCTACGTGAATTAGAAATTGTAAAAACTTATATATAGGAATGTGTTTAGTAGTAGGACAAGCCTCAAGGTAACTTAATGATATAAAAACGTTTCAGCATATATTGTCTGCTATTAACAGCAAACTTTTTTCTTAGTCCAACTAATTTGGAAGTAAAGTAAAAAGTCAAATACCATAACAAGGACAAAGGGAAATGTTAGGCTTCCAAAATATTTATAACAAGCAATATGTAATAGTTTAAACTCATGAGGAGCTAGGTGCATATTTTACAAAAGCAACAATTCCAGTCTCTCATTTTTGGTGATTTTGATAAAATAGGTTTTTGTCTAATTGAAACTAGTGTTAGTAGCATAAAACACTCGTATCGTTAACAATCGTTTCGTTAATACATTGACATCTAATTTTACAGTCTACTTTAGGGATTAGTAGTAATAATTACCAGGACTACTACAATAGAACTACGACATACATATAGCATACAACGAGTATGTACTACTCCTCCAACAACAAATGCCACAAATTCCAAAAGAAACTTGTGCCCTTCCACCAATCAAACCACTTACTCAATTCAGAAAGGGATTTACAACAATTCCATAATGTACACGATGACGTTGGCGATGACAATGACAATTGGTTAATACTATTAGCATGAAAAGTTTTTCAACTTTTATGCTTGATTAACCACTATACGGCGCAGCCATTTCGTGTGCCATACATAATTTTCAATTCGGGATAGATGATTTTGCGTATCAGTTGATTGGTTTTGCCAGCCAACATGGCACGACGTGTATCCTTTTTTAATACCTTAATGCCTGGCTTATGTACCAGAAAGGCATTGTCTAATATATGAAATTCATAATCTAGAACACATAAGGCATAGCCCTGAAACAGATACAAAATATAGAATTAGGTTTTTGTCAACAAGTAAATGTTTGTAGTGCGCCTACCTGTGTCATTTTATCACTTTTGCCCTCCCAACTGAGGCGTTCATCATAATGGGGTTCGGCATTTGTACCTATGTAAATGGGTTCCCAGTGTACAAAGTAACCGGTTCGCTTTCCAATATGGAAGACACTTAATTCGTCGGTTTCGTTGGCGGCCATCCATTCTTTGGATTTTGGTACACCATGACAGCTGGCGCACACACGTTTATGGAATGGTATGGCTTTGCCGGAGCGCAGGAACTCTTGTAATTCAGATTTATCATGGGGCACAGGACTGCTGTCATCCACTTCGAATATGGATAAAGGAAAAACGCTGTAATAAAACGGAATTGAGATGAAAATTCAGAAAAGCAAGTAAAAACGCAAGGCAGAATAAAAAAGGTGATCTCACACAAACAGCCGCTAACAGCTGGCCAGGTTTGACGGTATTTAGATCAAAGAGCGTAAGAAAATACAAGAGAGGGTTTCTGCTTTGTCTTGCCCGTATCGTAAAATAACTCGCGTTCAAGACACAACATTTCCATGTATTCCAATTGGAATCACATTGAGGGTTGCAACATTTTCAGGTTATTCTGTTTTGATTCGGGCATTCGCTCGAACATTTTTTCGTATTTTGCTTTGTTTCTTTGCAACCGAAAGTTGGAATAAAGGAAAAACGAAATACCGTAAGCAATTCAAACATGTTTAAAAGTTGTCACTCGTCATCCCGTATTGGGCTCCAACGCTAGCTCTTATTCTTTCTTACGCTCTTTGATTTAGATGACAGATTTTTGTTTGCATTCTCTTATTTTCTTTCTCGCATATTCGCGGCTCATGTACGCACACGTATACACACAGCCACACAAATTTGTTTATGTGTGTTGGCAAAACGTTGATTAGCTTGATGGCAAGATGGCGCGGATTGCACCATATGATTTATGTTTGTTGTACAAATGAGACCACCTTTAATTAGCTGTGTTCGGAAACTCAAAAATTTGTGCAAATTTGCACAAATTTTTACTGGAAGTCGTTCGCGTACTTTCTTTGACATCAGAATAGAGCACGAGAGAGAGAGCTAAATGTTGTCAGTTAGAAAATAGAGAACATGCTAATTTCTGCTGGGACTTTATTTGCCAGCAGAAATTTGCAACTTTGAACAGATGTTTTGTAAAGGTCAGCTGTTTTATAAAAAGCAGCCGTTACATAAAAATTCAAAATCTAACGCTAAAATGCATCAAAAAGGCAGAGGTAAGTAAAAAATGACAAGTAAAAGCGTGCTAAGTTCGGCCGGGCCGAATCTTATATACACTCCACCATAGAACGCAATTGTCGAGTTCTATTCCCGATATGTCTTTTTAGACAAACAAAGGACAAAAGAAAAGAATTGCTATAATATTGGTGCAATATCAAGTTATGGTCCGATTCGGACCATAATTGAATTGAATGTTGGAGTCCATAGTAGAAGTCATTGTGTAAACTATCAGCTAATTTGAGTAAGAATTGCGGCCTTTAGGTGCTCATATGGGAGCTGTATCAGGCTATAGATTGATTCGGACCATATTTGGCAGGTATGTTGAAGGTCATGGGAGAATTTCAGCCAAATCGGATAATAATAGTAACAAAACTTAGAATGAACTTTAATCAAATATACTTTTTTACATTTTTTCTCAAAAGCAAGCTAAAAGTGACAGCTGATAACTGACAGAAGAAAGAATGCAATTACAGAGTCACAAGCTGTGAAAAAATTTGTCAACACCGACTATATGAAAAATCCGCTATTACTTTTTGGGGAACCCAATATATCAGGTTATGGATGAATTTGAACCAATTTTGGCACAATTATTAGAAGTCTTAACAAAACACGTCATGCGAAATTTCAGAAATTGAAATTTCAGAATTGCACCCTCTAGTGGGTCAAGAAGTCAAGATTCAAAATCGGTTTATATGGCAGCTATATCAGGTTATGTACCGATTTAGACCATACTTAGCACAGTTGTTGTAAGCCATAACAATACACGTCGTGCAAAATTCCAGTCAAATCGGATAGAAATTGAGGCTAGAAGCTCAAGAAGTCAACACCCCAAGATCGGTTTAAATTACAGCTATACCAGGTTATGGACCGATTTCAATCATACTCAGCACAGTCGTTGGAAGTCATAATAAAACGCCTCATGCAAAATTACAGCCAAATCGTATAAGTATTGTGCCCTCTAGTGGCTCAAGAAGTCAAGATTCAAGATCGGTTTATATGGCAGCTATATCAAAACATGGACATGGATATAGCCCATTTACAATCCCGACCTATACTAATAAGAAGTATTTGTGCCAAATTTCAAGCGGCTACCTTTACTCCTTCCAAAGTTGGCGTGCTTTCGACAGACAGACGGATGGACAGACGGACGGACATGGCTAGATCGACTTAAAATGTCATGACGATCAAGAATATATATACTTAATGGGATCTTAGGCGAATATTTCGATGAGTTACAAACTGAATGACGAAATTAGTATACCCCCATCCTATGGTGGAGGGTGTAAAAATATTGTTTATTGCCAATTATTAAATTTGTTTCGTTTTTATTTACTTTTAATGAAGGAAGATTCGTGACAGCAGCCAGTGTTCAGGTACAGAAAACTCGGCAAATGAAGTTGTAATTTTACCTCAAGTCGGCTGTTCTACATTAGATGGTAAGTGCAAAATTTACGGAATTATTTGGAAAATCTTGACAAATTAAAACATTGTATCTTTCCAGACACCAAGAAAAGAGCAATTATCGGTTTCTTAAGTGTTTTGATGGAATCATCCTCATCGGAGAGCTACGATGAAACCAACACCGTTCCTTTGAATTTACTAAGGAGGGAAGATGCTGCCATAGGATTGAGTTGGTCTAGCTGGGCAGTTAAACAAGTGACGCACAGTGGAATTAGAAAAAATTTGTGAAAATTAGTCTGCCAATTGTGTACGGATACAGATATCTTCAATGATAACAAAATGTCCGTGGCTGCCACATGACCAAATAGAAAACTCCCTTAGCCTCACATCAGTGGTTGTAGCACTTTATCTAGCAACAATATCCAAAAGCATTAGATGGTTAGTTCAAGGTATCTTTGCCAGCTCAACAAGTGTAGCTTTGTATTCAGTGATGGCATGTAAAACAGTTGATGTTGTTGTAGCAGCTTATTGTGTTCGATCTTTCGTCTGCGTGTTACACGTGCCTATCGCAGCTTGAGGATATTTTCTGGGCACCGGCTAGCTTCGTCGACATCTCTGGGGAGGTCCCAACCCTATATCCTCGCCCTTGGCCCGTGGACAATAAAAAAAACAATAACATCACATACAAAAAAAAACATTACTTACACCTGCACTTTCACATTCCATTTGTTTTGGGAGATCGTCCTTTGACCTTCGGCCGCCCGCCCTAACTTGGTCAACATTACAGCGTATTTGTGTGACCCCACATACCCACCCACATCACCTAACTTACCACTTTACATCCCCCTCAACAATTACTTTAACGCATCATAATTTCAATTTTTAAACAATCACGATATAAACATATTTATTATAATAAAACTAAGACTAATCTAACTTTAAGTATTGTTTTTCCTAATATCTATTTTATATTGCTGTTTGTCTCTAATTACAAAGTTATTCATGAAATGGTGTTATGGATATGAAAATTAATAAGATGAATGGTCTTTTTTTTTGACCAAAAACTCAATGATCGTAGAACCCTCAAAGACTTATTGAAACCTTTCTAACTAGTTAGCTAATTTAAAGCCCTTTAATAAAAAAATTCCCCATGGAGCTCGCTTAGGTAAGTTCTACGGTTAAGTATGTGTCAGTTTCAAACAAAAGGGAAACCAAAAACTATGATTAAATAAAAAAATATATATCTATCTTTGGGGGCCCTATCACAGAATTTCTTTCAGTGTGTAAATCAAATATGATGTCAAAGTAATATCAAAATTAAAATATAATTAAAAATTAAAATTTATAATAAATTAAAAATAAAAATCTAAAGTTTGAACATAAAAAATCATATTGACATAAATACATGAACTTAATTAATAAACATATTCGTCATGATGATGGTTGTGGCTCGTTTTGTTAATTATGTTGGCTTGCTTGTTTGTACCGCCAATATTTTGTCGCATCAGTCTCGCTGATTATTTGTATCATGCGAGACAACACTGTTGAATGATGCGATCAATAATAAAAATTATCTGTATGTTGGATGTAGAAGTTGCGTTTGTGTGTAAATGCGTGTGCGAGTACCAAACAGAAGACCCACAAGATGATAATTATGCATTCAAAGGGAGAAACACATGAATTAGAGCCAAACATAAATATATGTGGATGACCGCAAAACACAAAAGAACAACAAAAAAAAACAAGACTAAGCATTTTGGGAATTTGTTGTGGTGCTAAGCTTTTGCTCTCACGGACATGTAGGTATTGGTGATCCAACCACTTTGTTACAAAAATTACAAAGTGTTAATGTCAGTGGCCGACAGATGGAGTTCCTCCACTGAATAGCGTCGGTAATGATGGACTCTCCGAAGGACGGACTTTAATACTCCTTTTATTCAAATTCTCGGCCACATTAAATTTTGGAAAAATTAAATGGAACGCTTCTACCTTAATTCTGCAACCAACGCTGGTTACGGCGTGTATTCTGGGGCTACTATGATGTAGGAATCACTTCCAATGTTTTCCTGGATAACCTTTCCACTAGATTTATTCCTTCGCCTCCTGAAAACTGGGAAAATTTTCATATTGGGCACACAAAAAAAACTAAACCCAATAAATTTACCTTTTGCATTCACAGGGGCTTTAATTATTTAAATAAAAATCGACGTTAGACTCTATCCTTAAAAACAAATACCACCCGACTATAAAAGAAAAACACTTTATCTTTAAATTTACTGGCACATATTAACGTCACTTACTTTAAGATCACTATTAATCTGTGCCTGCTCAGCACCACTCTTTTCACAACTAATGCCGTTTTTCCCCTTGCTATGCCCTTTTATAGGCCAGAGTTGAAACAATGGCGATTTTTCCAGGGCCGACATATTGGACGCTATCCGATATTTCTATTTAATATTCTCTTCATCGTTGTTATATCTGGCCTTTTCCAATTATTCGCCTCGGTTTTAAATAATTCTCTCTCATAACCGCATAGAATTTATGAATGAATCAACATACCACACGTCATTATCAACTGTACTCTACGGATCCCACTAACTACCAACAACTTACTACGAGTAGTAATGAGTGGCAACATTGGCCGATAATGCCGTGCCACTGTTAAACTAACCCAAATGTCATCATCGATTTCCTTATTTACACGCAGCCGTCAGGGAGTATACAACAAATAATAATTTTGATAATATTGGTTTGCCCAAGAGTAATTGCAGATTTTTTAAAATTAAATACATTTTTAATAAAACTTAGAATGAACTTTAATCAGATATACTTTTTTTACACTTTTTTTCTAAAGCAGGCTAAAAGTAACAGCTGATAACTGACAGAAGAAAGAATGCAATTACAGAGTCACAAGCTGTGAAAAAATTTGTCAACGCCGACTTTATGAAAAATCCGCAATTACTTTTTGGGCAACCCAATAATTTGCAAATAATTTTTTTTTATTTACGCAGGAACACAAAAAGGGATTGGTTAAAATGCTGCATTCAACAACCACCATGGACATGGCGAGGTGTCCAAACAGCTCTCCCAGACCCCTCCAGCAACCATAAGAGAATAGGGGCTGGAAATAAATCGTAGTTTTGGGGCCGCCACGAAGGCGTAAGGTTTCTATGCATGTGGCAGGTGGAAATGGTCAGTGGAGAGACCACGCAACATGCGCCCATAGGGATCTGGGTTTAAGTCGAGTTGATCTGGCCGGGCAGTTAAACAGATGACCTGTGTCGTGTAGTCCCTGGTTACAATCGGGACATACCTCTTGCACGTCGGCATCAATCCTTGCTCTGTAGGAGTTGAGGCGACTGCATCTGCCGGAACGTAATTGAGCCAGAACTACTCCAATTTGCCAGGGGAGGTCAATTTCTTCAGGTGCAATGGGAGGCGGTCGTTCTCCAAGGGCTAGCCATTTACTGCATTTGCCACCGTGACTGCATGAATGTTGTCTAGACCTGCTTGATGTACCGCTTGATCTAGAGGTTCTTTCTTGTAGCGCTGCACCTCACGCTCAAGATCATGTAGGCTTCTGGGCGGTGGATATCTATCCACAAGATAATGATTTGGATGGTCTCTGCGATAATAGCCCAGTTATTGCTTAGACAGCATGTAGTTATGTCTTCGCACTGGTAGGATCTTTGTCTCCTGATGGAGATGGTCCACTAGAGGACAGGAGACAGCCCGTCGCAGTTCGAAGGGGGCATTTTTACAGATCTGAATATTATTCCACTGCGTGTCACAAAGTCGACGAGGCCAATTGCTTTGTACGTGGTCAACAAAGTTTCTTTGTCTGCACCCCAAGTGCTGCCAGCAAGTGACTTGATGAGCTTGTTTCTACTTTTGACTTTATCGCAAATTGCTGTGGCATGTGGGGAGAATGTGCAAGAGCTGTCAAATGTGACGCCAAGTATTTTGGTATACTTGATGGTCGGAATCATTTCTCCATCGACCATCAAAGTCAGCTCAGTATTCATCTCACGAGTATTTGTAGTGAACAATGTGGCTGAAGATTTGGTGGCAGATATCTTCAGATTTCTTGCAGCGAAATATGAGGCATGTTCGTTGAGGTAGACATTCAACCTATCGCAGATGTCAACAATGGGTGGGGGCCTCAAGCCATGATCGTACAATCGTCCGCATATGATACGATCTCTATGTCGTCGGGAGGGGGTGGAATGGAGGATAGGTAGAGGTTTAACAGTGCCGGAGATTATGTCCCTGTTTATTAAAGGCATGTTATACGGCACATCATGATCGTGCTCATCATGTTTAGAGGTTTTGCAAAAAACGGTACATAGATTTTTTCTTTCCTTTAGTTATTTTATTTATTAGTGGAGAAGATTTTTATGACTTCAAAAAGATTCTCCGGTTAAAAAAAAAAAATAAACATTTCATCTAAAGGTTTAGATAAGGTTTAGATAAGGTGGGAGATAACAAAAAGTAAAATCAAGTATCGTTTTAAAAACAAATGAATAAACTAAAATGTTCCACAACTAAATGCGAATTTTAACTACCAATTTAAAGTTACTTTTGACAAATTGTACGGCTTGCAACTTTCAATCAACGGCATTGTGTTTTAGAAAGCACGAAAAAATTAAAAAAAATCAGGTTTACAAATAAGTATTGGGCGAAACAAAAAGTAAATTCAGAATTCTAAATCGTTAAAAAAAATAAAATATTTTAAAAAATTACTTTATGTTCATAAGTTCCACAATTAAATGTGAATAACGAAATGACAATTCCCTCCACGCGTGTGTGCGGACTACCCATTCAATATTGTCTTTGACGAATTGCAAGGCTTGCAATTTTTTTTCGGCATTTTTATCGACTTCAGCTTTTATAAGGGTCCGAACAGCAGTCTGGATGCCAAGGTCGCTCATCAGGAATTTTTCACATTCCGCTTTTAACTGCTTCACGTTATATTTGTCGGCCGCTGCATAGAGATTTTTAGCCAACGTCCAATCCAATTTCGGCCCAAGCTTGCCTGTGTACATAAAGCTTAACATTTCTCGTATAACATTGGCTTCAAAATCTTCTATGTCCACACAATTTGTAGAATTTTCCTTCATTGATTTGTGCTCGAACATCGCTGCAAAGACATCGCTCCGTAGCGACAATATAAACTTATGGGCCTTAATCTCGATGCCCTTAGCAACGAGGGTTATATCACTATCTTTTCCAGTTTTCAGCGCCACCGATAGGTCCTTAGAAAGATCTCCCTGAGGGCCTTTTGTTGTTGTTGCAGCCACATATACGACTGCGTTCGACTCTATGGGCGTTTTAGAAAGCGAGATGTTAACGGTGGAAATTTTTATTAAAATATATAGATAACAGAAACCACCGCAATTGTACGTATCATAATCAGGCAGGATTCCAATAAACCATTTGTTTCTTTCCAAGCAACGTTTGGTGGATTTTTCACCAAATTCATGTCCCCTTTGAGTATTTTTTTCCAAGATAGATGCCGAATAACTGAAGATATACATTACGCCTGCGGGTGAATCTGATAATGCTGTACAATTGAGAAAAACGTTTCTATCTATATCCACATCCAGATGCCAGGCAGATCTAACATCATTTTGCTGACTGCTGAAGGTTCTTGAAGACATGTTTTTCGTTGCGTACATTGGAAATTCCCACACATGCTGCAATATTATGGTGGTGCCGGAGGTGACGGCAGAATCACAGATAATGTGTTCCCAATATGTATCCCGCAGCATAATCTCAATTTGGTTCCACTATTAGGTTTTTTTTTTTCAAAACTTGATTGACCCGAATAATTGCTCTAACTACTTCGGACGTCTGTATTTTTGTTTTCCACAAGTTTTAAATTGTTAGATAAATTAATAAACTTTGATCTCTCAGTGAATGGGCACATACACTCCAACAATAAGTTAATTTATGCCAACTATCTTTCAACACTTGTTGTTGCAATACTCTTCGTAATGCCAATAAAAGGGGAAACCGAATTCACAATATACCCAAAAAAAAAATTCCTCCGGCTGTGTCTATGTTTCCTATTAATAATTAAATTTATAAATTTTCCTAGAAGTCTTTGTAGAACAATAAATGACAAATAAGAGAACAGTGAACATACCCCATTGTTTAAATTGTTTAAAATGTCAAATTTCAGCTAGCGCCGTGTGATAGGAGTGTGTCAGCAGAAGAGAGCACGAGACAGTTAAAAAATAGAGAACCTGCAAAATTTCTATTGGGATTTTTTTTGCCAGCAGATGTTTTGTAAAGGTCAGCTGTTTTATGAAGAGCAGCCGTTACATGAAAATACAAAAGCTAACGCTAAAGTGGATCAAAAAGGCAGAGGTGAGTAAAAAATATAAATGTTATTTAGTGGCAATTATTAAATTTGTTTCATTTTTATTTACTTTTAATGAAGGAAGATTCATGGCAGCAGCTAGTGTTCAGGTACAGAAAACTCGGCAAATGAAATTGTAATTTTACCTCAAGTCGGCTGTTCTACATTAGAAGGTAAGTGCAAAATTTACGGATATATTTGGAAAATCTTGACAAATTAAAACATAGTATCCTTCCAGACACCATGAAAAGAGAAATTATCGATTTCTTAAGTGTTTTGATGGAATCATCCTCATCGGAGAGCTACGATGAAATCAACACCGATCCTTTGAATTTACTAAGGAGGAAAGATGCTGCCATAGGATTGAGTTGGTCTAGCTGGGCAGTTAAACAAGTGACGCACAGTGGAATTAGAAAAAATTAGTCTGCCAATTGTGTACGATTACAGATATCTTCGATGATAACAAAGTGTCCGTGGCTGCCACATGACCAAATAGAAAACTCCCTTAGCCTCACATCAGTGGTTGTAGCAATTTATCTAGCCACAATATGTCAAAGCATTAGATAGTTAGTCCAAGCTATCTTTGCCAGCACAACAAGTGTACTTTTGTATGCGGTGATGGCATGTAAAGCGGTTGTAGTCCTATGCAGCCTTGGAAATGCATGCTGAATGTAAATTGTCCAACCAGAGGAGCGGGAGAAGTAGTCCCTCATGCGTCTTGGCTACTGACGAGAGAAGGGAGAGGAGGAGGCAGTCTGTACCTAGTGTGTGGAGACTCCCCCTTGCTCGTGTCCTTTTCAGGTTTCAGTAGTGGGATTAGACTGCCAATCTTCCAAACATCGGGTACTATAATAGTGTTGAGAAAGGCTGAGGACCGTTGTAAGGTAATCGACTCCAGGCTGATCTAGATTCTTCAGCATCAGCGTAGAGATTCTGTCTGGGACCAGCGACTTGTCGCCACGGATGACATTCGTAGCTTCGTGCATGGTTGTTGTATTTGTTGTAGCAGTGTGTTGTACACTGAGGCGGTAGCCTTTGCCGATGAGAGACTCCATTGGGCCAATGCGGTACGTACAACCTGCTGCCATAGCGGGATCAGACTGTTCATCTTCCAAACATCGGGTACTATAATAAGTAAGTAAAGTACTCGACTCCAGGCAGATCCAGATCACCAGCATCAATGTAGAGATTCTGCCTGAAACCAGCGCTTTGCGTGACTTGGCGCCACGGATGACATTCGTAGCTTCGTGCACGGTTGTGGTTGTTGTTGTAGCAGTGCGTTGTACACTGAAAGACTCCATCGGGTCAATGAAAGACTCCGTCGGGTCAATGCGGTACGTACAACCGGATGCCATGGGATTGTACGGTAATTTGTGATGGCTGTCCAGCGACAAGGAGATCACGGATATACGAATGGCTCCCCTTCTAGCCTTTTCACTATCGAGTCAATAAATTGACGTTTATCTAAGGAAGATACCTCACAAGTATTGCCAGCAATTTTTATTTAAAAAAAAATGTTTTCCAAACAAGCAAATAAAAAACAAACCAAAATAAAAAGCAGCTGTTTTTGTGCAAATTTTCGCGAACGCGAACAGACCTATTGTCATCAAGAAAGCCAAGTTTCATATTGAAATGCTGGAAGAATGCGTTGAGCTCGTATATAAAAATTGACCGCTTCCGGACTGGAAAGGAAGAGGTACGAATATGGCAGCTATATTCAAATATGATCCAATCTGAATCATATTCGAGTCGGAAGAAGGGAGGCCTAAAGCAACTCACTGTTTAAAATTTCAGCGACATTGGGTGATAAATGGTGCTTTTATGGGCTTAAGACCCTAAATTGGCAGGTCGGTCTATACGGCATGATCCAGATCAGACTTTATTTGTATATAGTTGCCATATTCGTATTAGGCTCTTTGTACCACTTCGGAATTGGAGAGGGAGCGGTACGAATATGACAGCTATATCCAAATATGGTTCGATCCGGATCATATTAGAGTCGAAAGAATGGAGGCCTAAACCAACTCATTGTTTAAAATTTCAGCGATATCGGGTAATAAGTGGGGCTTTTATGGGCTTAAGACCCTAAATCAGCAGATCGCCCTATACGGCAGTTAAATCCAAATATGGTTCGATTTGGCCCGTCCAAGAACTTAAACTGTGTATTAAGGAAATACGGATATGTGCCGAATTTCAGCACAATAACTCAATTTTTGGTACATCGCTAAATCGTCTTAGAATTTTATTACCAAGAATATATATACTTTGTGAGGTTGGACGGCTAAGATATAATGTCCTTACGACGATTGGCATAAATATCTTCTCAGACAGCCGGGCAGCCATTAAATCCCTTGAGAACGTATTTCTGAACACAAAAACAGCCCTCGACTGTCGCAGATCTCTCAACGGGATGGCTGAACAGTTCAAAATTCACCTGTTCTGGGAGACTAGGAACTACCCTACACATTCCAGGGATACTGGAATCTGCGTGTATGCCTCTAGCGACATGTAAGCTAAGTTTTCTGGACCAGGCCCGAAGGACAACAGATGATGCTGGTAACATTTGTGAGGTACTATGCCATGTAAAACTTCTCTCCAAAGAGGTGTCGCACTGCGGCACGCCGTTCGGACTCGGCTATAAAAAGGAGACCCTTTATCTTTGAACTTAAAATTGAATCGGACAGCAGTCATTGATTTGTGAGAAGTTTGCCCCTGCTCCTTAATGGAATGTACATGGGGAAATTTTGCATTTTTTGATATTTTGACTTTACTTCTCCAATGTAGGTTACCAAATTATATAACCCTTAGCTAAATAAATAATAAAAGTACGCTACTTACCGTGGAGATTTCCTATTTAAATACGGCTCATTGCGTGCTATCATCTCTAGGAATTTTTTAACAAGACCCGGATTTGGATACAACTCAATGTCGGAAGCCAATATGAAATGTGTAATGGCAGCATCTCTGGCAATATTGCGGCCAACATTGACGGGATACAATAGTTTCTTTTGTGTTTTATACAAATGACCCGAGGTCACATTCACATACGGCGGAGGCAATGTACAATTGTAGCCCTTCTTTAGAGCATCTGAGTATTTAGGTATCGTTTTGGGGATATGTTTGGTACTAAAGTAGATGTGGAAGGTGGCATATGCACGCACCAGATTACTACCGGGCAAACAGTCTCTTAGATATTTGATGGAATCCAAGGTAGGTTGGAAGTCTGTGCCAGGAGCATGCATAGCTATGCTAACGGGAGCATTCCATCTAAGTGGCAAAAAGGAAGTAAGGAAAGAAAATAAAATTAAACGATGATGTAACTCGATTTGAATGAACCTACCTTTCTAACAATGGTATCAGATTATCGAGAAATGTATAATCTGCATGTGTGGTATAGGTTATTGACTCATGGCACTTCAGTTCACCATGTTCAGCGCGAACATAGTTTTTTAATACCCAAAAATCTCCACGCTGTAGAGTTTCGGCCTCAAAGGGTTTGTCATAGCATTTCAACAGGCTACGCAAACGTTCATCCAAATCTTTTTCATCGCCAGTTACCAGATAATTGGCATCGGCATTGGTATTATTTACAAAATTATTAGTGGCACTACCAGTATTGCCAATAATATTTGCTGGATCGCCCAAATTGGGATCCATTTCGGGGGTATCTGCATCCTTAACCGAAGGCTGTTGTAAATCATTGGAGCCAACACCACTACCACCGCCAGCGCCTCCAACTCCTGTTATAGGGCCACCTCCACTATCACCACTAAGTGGTTTGGCAGGCTCTTGCTTTTCTTCAACAAGTTCCTTTAAATAGAAAAATTGAAATGACACTTTAAGGGTTTGTAAGGCTAAACTTTGATTTTGTTCTCACCACTTTGGCCAAGGGTTCTCTGACCATTCCCTGCTCTGGCTGTTGTTGCTGCTGTTGCATTTGTGGCTGCTGTTGCACTGGTGTAGGCTGTTCTTGTATAACAAATTGTGAGCCCGATGTTAGCGTATAACGATTACCAATCATCACATGACTGCAGATATATAAGATCACAGCAATATTGATAAGTATACTGCAGCGCAGTAGCCAATTTCGTCGTGTGAACATTTTCTGGCCCAATGGTTCAAAACGCATTTTAAATGCGTTTTCCGTGGTTGACGAATTTAAAGATGCGTAGGTAATTTTGAAGCTGTTATTTATATACGACTTTCCTCAATAATCTCTCCCACAGTGGAGTCTAGGCTTTGGGAGGTTTAAAAAAAGGAAGCTGGAAATAAAAAAAACATAGGGGATTTATTATTTAACATTTAATGGATAATTTATAGGTTAGGTTAAGTGACAGGTACCAAGCAAACGTACAATAGTTGCCAGCTGCGCAAGAAGATGAAATAGAGAGAGAGAGAGAGAGAGAGAAACGAAATAGAAAGCCTAAGCACTCTCCACAGAAACTGAAAACCCTCAACGGCCTAATTCACATCTGGGAAGCCACATCAGGACCTTACAGACTTCCAGAATGCCAAGAGGGTCATGCTTAGAGAAGAAAGGAGGTATTCACCCATAAGCCAACGTAGTTTTCCGTACCAACGCGTGGATTTGGCACAGCAGATGCTCCGCCTCCAGCCCATCCTCATTGCCACAGACCCTGCAGAAATCCTCATTGTCTTGAGACCGGTTGCGGTAGCAGATGCGGTAAATGGCTACCGGGTGAATGTAGTCCTTGGAGAACGACCGCCTCCCATTGCACCTGAAGAAATTGACCTCCCCCGGCAAACCAGAGTAGTTCTGGCTCAATTACGTTCCGGCAGATGCAGCCGTCTCATCTCCTATAGAGCAAGGATGGATGCCGACGTGCAAGATGTATGTCCCGATTGTAACCAGGGACCGCACGATACACGTCACCTGTTTAACTCCCCAGCCAGACTCACTCGACTCAGATCCAGATCCCTGTGGACGCACCCCATCTTAGTCGCAGAGTTCCTGGGTCTTGACACTCAACAGAATCAAGCAAACGAAAGATAGAACACAACAAACTGCTACAACAACAACTACTGCTACATACAGGGCATACTTCTCTCATATCAATCAGTGCAGTCAAATAGAAGTTAAAGCTCAATGATAAGGGGCCTTTAATGTTTTAACATAGCAGGATACCTCACAAAAGTCGCCAATATTAGTAAGGGGATAGCCACCACTGAAAACTTGTTTCAGATGTTTACGTCGGGGTTGTTCTACATGAAATGTGGCATGTGGAGGTAACGATCCTCGTCAAACTCCTAAAGATAAGTAAGCTCGTTCCGGTCCATAGGACCGATCTCTGCAAGAACGAGATGGTCATTGGTTATTAAAAGGAGCAAAAAAACTCGCCTTGTCATATCGAGCATCATAGGCGCTCAATATTTAAGCGAAAGCCGGTGCCGCCCGGCCTCTTACTGAGGCTTTCCACTCTATACCGCTGATAGTTCGCGACTGCAGTTGCAGCTACTCCGTATACGAAGAATCCCACTATCCGCAGCCTGTGGACGCGCCCGGTAGCTCTCAGCTGAGCTTCTCGTGATAACTAAATAATAGTTATCCACGGTGGTCATCATTAAACTCATTGGCTATAAAAAGGCGCCAACAACTCGCCTTGTCACATCGATCATTATAGGCACTCTAATGAGTTATCCCGCGCCGAAGCAGTCACCGTTCAGGACTCCCAGCAGAATCCTACCACGATATAAACATGGCAACGATCTGACAGCAGCTCCCGATAAGCCTCGGCCTCACATATATTGGGACAGTTTGACAGGGATGTCATTTCCTACCAAGGATCACATCCAAGGCAGAGAGGATCGCAAAAAACTCAAACAGTGAACCCGTTCAGAAGCCTATATACCTCTTAGGAAATCAACAAACACTCCTGCCCCGGTGCCCCCAACCTGCTTGGACACATGCGTGTAAAAAGAGAGAGAGAGAGACAAAAGAAGGGTGAGAGGCCCCCATTCAAAAGCTACCTCTCCGGGAAGATAATCTCCAGGTCGCCATCGAAGAAATATCCGCCCGACCTAAAGTCTACCGCATTGCCTATACCACGTTGTTGTTGTAGCAGTGTGTTATACGCTGAGGCGGCAGCCCTTGCCGATGAAGAACTCCATCGGGTCAATCCGGTACGTACAACCGGCTGCCATACCACGTAGTACGTACAACCGGCTGCCAATGGCCTTTCGCAGAACAGAAGAATGCCCGTAATCCCATGAGCGCCATGTCCCTGACTCCCTACGTCTAAGGACAGTTCTCATTGCCGCTCATTCCAGGTAAAATGCGAATTGCAAATTTTCCCATGAACACTTCATTATAGAACAGGGGCACACTTCTCACATATCAATGAATGTTTTCCGATTCAAGTTTAAGCTCAATGATAATTTAGGTTAGGATTGGTTGAAAAGACGGTGTGGATATTAATCCGCCCCATGCCACTATGTACATACTTCTAAGCTTATTGTGCGCTCTAAAAACTAAAAAGTAACCTTGAAAAATAAAATTTTAAGTAAGGAATTCCGCGCTACATACAAAATACTTTATTGTTTTCCATACCACTCCCCTAAGTTGATTCATGTCTGGTATTGTGTCCCCACCTACGTACCGCTGTCTTTAAGCCGCGAAATCCGCGCAATGGCATAGGAAAGGCTCTAACGTCTCATCATCTTCCCCACGTGTCCTACACATGCTATCGCTTGCCGCACCGATTTTGCATAAGTGAATTTGTAGTCCTACATGTCCCGTTATGACACCAAAAGCTATACTGACCTTCTGCTTACTTCCTTTCAGTAATAGCCTCGTCTCTCACGATCCGGATCACGCCATAGGATTTTCGCCGTCCAACCGACCGTTTCGCTTTGCCACAGTGTTGCCTGCGCATTCGTCGCCCACTGCCTTAACTCGGACTGCGTCGACCCGAAAGGCTTCGGGTTCACCATGTTTATTGACGACAGTCCTCTGACCTTCACCGCCAAATCGTCTGCCCTTTCATTTCCCCTTACTCCGTTATGGCCCGACACCTATAATGCGTTCGTCGCCCACGCCCTTACATCGGACTGCGTCGACCCGAAAGGCTTCGGGTTAATCAAGTTTATTGACGGCAATTCTCTAGCCTTTACTGCCAAATCGTCTGTCCTTTCATTTCCCCTTACTCCGTTATGGCCTGACACCCAAACGATGCGGATCTTGCCATCCTCAGAGAAGGCGTCAATCTCCTTCTTACACTGCAAGACAGTACGTGACCATACCTTTCAGCTTGTTATTGCCCTTATGGCCATTTTACTGTCCGTAAAGATGTTCTTAATCGATGTCCTCGCGTTAGTATCACACCACCTTAGGAATTCCGTGATCGCCCGGATCTCCGCCTGAAGGACCGTATTATGGTCAGACAGTCTTAGAGATATCAGTTCCTGGGTTCTCAATGTAGACCCCCAGGCCCACTCTGTCTTCTAGCTTTGATTCATCCGTGTAACATGATCTTCCAGATGTCGATACTAGGTTTCCGTCAGTCCAAGACTGTGCCGCTGGCAGCAGTACCTCGCACTCGATCTCAAGTGTCGTCTTAGGTATCCGATCGGAAACCTCTTCCCTTCCTTCCAGATTGCCTATAGTCGCCTCGATTTTACCGCAATGGTATGAGCTGCTCCCATCCTCAATCCATTCTCCCATCGCCTTAAGTCTAATAGCCGCAATGGCTGCCTCAAGATCAATGATAAGGCACCTTATTTTTATAGTCAAGTCCGAACGGGGTGCTATACCCCTTTGGAGTGTAGTTTTTATTTGGCTTAGTATCTCACAAATGTCGCCAGCATTATAACCACCACACGGGATAGCTGTGAGCACCACACATGCTGCAACATTGAGGTCCGATTTGTGTGGTGGTGTTCATGCCTGTCACGAGAAGCTTAGCTGCGAGCTACCGGTCGCCTCCACAGGTTGCGGATAGTGGAATGCTCCATACGGAATAGTTGCAACGGCGGTCGCGGACAATTAACTGTATCGGTAGGAGAGCTTCAGGGAGAGGCCGGGTGGCACCGGGTCTTGCATAAATACTGAGTGCCTAGATGCTCGATATGACAAGGCGAGTTATTGGTGCTTTTAAATAACCAATAGCCAGCATGTTCCCGCGGTGATCGATCCTTTGGACCGGAACGAGTGTGCACACTTAAAGGAGCGTGACCTCCACATGAAAACGTGGCTACAAAAACAACAACAATCGCTGAAAAGTTTTTTTTCATGTTCTTGCCAGGATTCGAAACCAGGTGTTCAGCGTCATGCCCCACCTCTGCCTCGGGGTGGCATCCCGCGCTATCACGTAGAATTGCAAAAGTTTCAGATCAACAAGGCCTCGCTCGGATCTCTCCTCTTTGCCCCCAACATCAGCACAGCCGCAATTCCCTGCACCTTCTCCACCAAACCACGAAGACCCACCCTCCCCAAGCCAGATGCCACACCAGACCCGCATAGGTGAGAATCAATCAAACCACTGCAGCGAACGTCCAATGGACCGCCCTGGTCTAAGGGGCCAATAAGAATAGAGCGCATTCAGCCATTCTTTAGCTCCCTCGTTGCTTTCAACCTCTGGTCAAGAATGAAGGCCTTCTGGGCAGCTCCATTCCGTCCAGAACTGGCCCCTTAAACTCGCCATAACTCCACCGTCCGGTGAACAGCACCAGCTCTGTCTTTATGGAGTTTCTTCCAAGCCCGTTGCCCCCTACACATATCTAGACAGCTTCCTTAGCGCTCCCTGTAGGATATCCCTGATCGTAGAGAGAAAGCGGCATCAGCACCCCCAACCTCATTCACTGTCTCACCCTCAAAAGACCTTAGAATCCGAGTGAGGTTTTCCCTCAGGTGTTGTTGGTTACAACAACCTAAAAAGGGGGACCGCCACGTCAACCAGAGAATAATGTATGCACCCCCAACTTCACGATATTAAAAACTCATCCTATGTCCAAGAGGCCCGTCCCCAAGTTCTCTTCTATGTGTTTGGCTGCCATGGGATTATGTGAGACCTATAGTTGTTGTTGTTGTTGTAGCAGTGTGTTGTTAACTGGGGCGGCAACTCTTGCCGATAAAGGATTCCATCGAGTCAATCCGGTGTGTACAACCTGCTACCATGGGATTGTGTGTGGCCTATAGTATTTGGGCTCGGTTTCTCCGCCTTGGGAATAAAAACTACCCTAACCACCCAGTCGGCATATAGCCAAGCAAAACACCGACCCTAAATATGCCCACAAGAAGCCGTATGGCATACGATTGCTGGGATATACAACTCGGCCTGGTCGCTTTGCAAGGCCTAAAAGAATAAATCGCGCGGACTATCATCTTCTCTGACATCATGGTCTGAATCAAGGACATTGACTCAGCACTGCTCTGTATCCGAGGAAAATCGGTAACATGGGAAGTCATCGGTCCACAGGCCCTATTCAAGCACCCCGGAAAGAGTATGAAGCTAAGAGTTCGAGAGTTTCTCGGAAGTAGACTCTGTGCAAGTCTCGTCAACTCTTAGAAAACTCCCGAGGATCCTTGGGACGTTAGGAAATACTTTCCGAAACCTAGAGAACTCGCTCACCCCTTTAATAGGACTCTTTTAGCCGATGTCGTATCGCTTTTGTACCGGTTCAGGGACTCCTTATACGGGCCCTAACCCATACTCAGTCTGGTGTGACTGGTCCTGTTATTGAGCCTGCTCGTAGTACGGCTCTGCTCCCTCTTCTACGAAACTGGCTGATATCTCTTACCTGGGTAGATCAAAAACAGCCCTCCAATAGGAGACTCTTTTAGACGATATCGTATTGCCCTTGTACCGGTTCAGGGACTCCCTATACTGGTCCTAATCCATACTCAGTCTGATGCGACTGGTAGAGCCTACTCGTAGTACGGCTCTGCTCTCTATTTTACGAAACTGGCTGCGATCTCTTACCTGGGTAGATACAAGACAGTTCGTTTTAGCTATACACCATGGCCCCTGCCTCCGACTCAAGCTCCCTTGTAACATCAAGCTTAGTGCTTATGGTTCGAAGCTTCGTATCAACGCCTTCAGCGTGCATCTGGGGTTCCTGAGTGATTATTCATTGACCGTGAACACTACCAGGTTGAATTTGGCCACCAATTCGTCAGAACCGTCTCATGAAGAACCAAGAGGGCCTTATACAGCCTCGTTCCCGGTCTTGACTCACTGCTTAGTGTAAGTGATTTGCTTGGTAGTCTCTTCACATGCAAAAAACATACCAGACAGACAGTGGGAAGACTTCTCTAATAGCAACACCTGCTTTCAGACTTTGAATTTTAGCTCAAGAACAGGGGCCTCCTAATTTCACATAAGTCTGAGAGGGGTGAAGGGTTTTCCTTCTGGTCGAAGGTATAACGAACTATAACTAGGATAATTTTTTCCACATAATATTTGTAGAACATTCACTTTGTACAAAGACTACTTTACATTTTGAAATAATTTTTATTTCCATCGCATTACCCTTGAAAATGAATTGGACTTTTTTTTCTATGAAAATTTTCATTGTCGCATACATACAGATCTTTAGAATTTTCAAAGACGGTCGAAAATTTCCTCTTAAAAAATAAAATATTTTTTCATCTTTGCCTAACCCTCTGAAAACGCTCATTACTTACAAATCAAGATGCGTGAAATTGTGCATATTCAAGCTGGCCAGTGTGGCAACCAAATTGGTGGAAAATTCTGGGAGGTCATATCGGATGAACATTGCATCGACGCCACAGGAACCTATTATGGCGACAGCGATTTGCAATTGGAACGCATCAATGTCTACTATAATGAGGCCACCGGAGCAAAATATGTACCAAGAGCTATTTTGGTAGATTTGGAGCCGGGCACAATGGATTCGGTAAGATCGGGGGCATTTGGTCAGATTTTCCGGCCCGACAATTTTGTGTTTGGCCAATCGGGAGCTGGTAATAATTGGGCCAAAGGCCATTATACTGAAGGCGCAGAATTGGTTGATTCCGTTTTGGATGTGGTGCGCAAGGAAGCCGAGGGATGTGATTGTCTACAGGTAAGATCATTTTGCAATTTTTACCATATATACAATATAAAATAAATTTTAGGGCTTTCAATTGACGCACTCATTGGGTGGTGGCACTGGCTCTGGCATGGGCACCTTATTAATATCAAAAATTCGCGAAGAATATCCCGACCGCATTATGACCACATTTTCGGTGGTGCCTTCGCCCAAGGTCTCTGATACCGTGGTGGAACCATACAATGCCACCTTAAGTGTCCATCAATTGGTTGAGAACACGGATGAGACCTTTTGTATTGATAATGAGGCTCTCTATGACATTTGCTTCAGAACCCTCAAATTGACCACCCCTACTTATGGTGATTTGAATCACTTGGTTTCGGCCACCATGTCAGGGGTAACCACCTGTCTCCGTTTCCCTGGCCAATTGAATGCTGATTTGAGAAAACTGGCAGTAAATATGGTACCTTTTCCCCGCCTGCATTTCTTTATGCCTGGGTTTGCACCACTTACATCTCGCGGCTCACAACAATATCGGGCTCTAACTGTGCCCGAATTAACTCAACAAATGTTTGATGCCAAAAATATGATGGCTGCTTGTGATCCCAGACATGGACGTTATCTTACCGTGGCAGCCATATTTCGTGGCCGCATGTCCATGAAGGAGGTGGACGAACAAATGTTGAATATTCAAAATAAGAACAGCAGCTTCTTTGTGGAATGGATACCCAACAACTGTAAAACAGCTGTCTGTGATATACCACCCAGAGGTCTAAAAATGTCAGCCACCTTCATTGGCAACTCCACTGCCATACAAGAGCTATTCAAACGTATCTCGGAGCAATTTACTGCCATGTTTCGCCGTAAGGCCTTCCTTCATTGGTATACGGGCGAGGGCATGGACGAAATGGAATTTACCGAAGCCGAAAGCAACATGAATGATCTGGTATCGGAATATCAACAGTATCAAGAGGCCACAGCCGATGAGGAAGGTGAATTCGACGAAGATGAAGAAGCTGGTGGCGATGAGTAAAACTTAGAGTAGAAATCTATTGAGCTTAGCTTTAGTTTTTTTTTTTATTTTACTGCGTTTAATGGATTGATTTTTTGACTTTGTATGAAAAAATATATGATTATCTTAACATATTTAAATAAAAATTTCAGTATGTATGTACCATATGTACCTTTTAGTTGAGTTCCAAAATGCAGCGATCAGTGTGTATGTATATAGATCAGAAATTTTAGTAACGGATTCTAGGTTTTGGTTAAGGGCAAATACACACACACACTACCATTTAAAGTTCTTAGTAACCATTCTCTTGGTAATTGGTAGTTTAAGTACCCTTTCCATTAGGAAAGGTAAGCTCTAGTACCATTTCCATTGGGAGATGGTAGTTTTAATACCCTTTCCACTAGGAAAGGTTAGTTTAAGTACCCTTAAAATTGGTAAAGGGTAATTTTAGTACCCTTTCTATTGGTAAAGGGTAATTTTAGTAGCTTTCTATTGGGAGAGGGTGGTTTTAATACCGTTTCCATTGGGAAAGGGTAGTTTTAGTGCCCTTTTCATTGGGAAAGGGTAGTTTTAGTACACTTTCCATTGAGAAAGTTTAGTTTTAGTACCCTTTCCATAAGGAAAGTTTAGTTTTAGTACCCTTTCCATAAGGAAAGGTTAGTTTTAGTACCCTTTAAATTGGTAAAGGGTAATTTTAGTACCCTTTCTATTGGGAAATGGTAGTTTTAGTATCCTTTCAATTAGGAAAGGGTAGTTTTAGTACCCTTTTCATTGGGAAAGGGTAGTTTTAGTACACTTTCCATTGAGAAGGTAGTTTTAGTATCCTTTCCATTGGGAAAGTTTAGATTTAGTACCCTTTCCATAAGGAAAGGTTAGTTTTAGTACCCTTTAAATTGGTAAAGGGTAATTTTAGTACCCTTTCTATTGGGAAATGGTAGTTTTAGTATCCTTTCAATTAGGAAAGGATAGTTCTAGTATCCTTTCAATTAGGAAAGGATAGTTCTAGTACCCTTTTCATTTGGAAAGGGTAGTTTTAATACCCTTACTACTAGGAAAGGTAAGTTTTAGTACCCTTTCTATTCGGAAAGGGTAGTTTTAATACCCTTTTCCATTGGGAAAGGGTAGTTTTAGTACCCTTTCCATTACGAAAGGGTAGTTTTAGTACCCTTTCCATTAGGAAAGGGTAGTTTTAGTACCCTTTCCATTAGGAAAGGATAGTTCTAGTACCCTTTTTATTCGGAAAGGTTAGTTTTAATACCCTTTTCCATTGGGAAAGGATAGTTCTAGTGCCCTTTCCATTGGAAGAGGGTAGTTTTAGTACCCTTACCATTGGGAAAGGGTAGTTTTAGTACCCTTTTTTGTAATTTTTTTTTCCATTAGGAAAGCCTAGTTTTTTTACCCTTTCCATTGGAAAGGGTAGTTTTAGTACACTTTCTATTGGGAAAGGGTAGTTTATGTGCCCTTCCATCGGGAAAGTGTAGTTTTTGTACCCTTTCCATTAAGAAAGGATAGTTCTAATACCCTTTCCATTGGGAGAGGGTAGTTTTAGTACCTTTTCCATTAGTAAAGGGTAATTTTAGTACCCTTCCATTGGGAAAGGGTAGTTTTAGTACCCTTTCCATTGGAAAAATATAGTTTTATTACCCTTTCCATTGGGAAAGGGTAGAGTTAGTACTCTTTCCATTGGGAAGGAGTACCTTTAGTAACCTTCCCGTTGGGTAAGGCTATTATAACTACCATTTACATTGGGTAAGGATGATTTAACTACCCTTCCCCTTGTTGTTGTATCAGCTTGTAGTGTTCTATCTTTCGTCTGCCTGAGATTGAGTCGAGTGGGTATGGCTGGGCAGTTAAACATGTGACATGTATCGTGCGGTCCCATGTCACAATCGGGACATACATTTTGCAGGTCGTCGGCATCAATCCTTGCTCTGTAGGCGTTGAAGCGGCTGTATCTGCCGGAACGTAATTGCGCCAGAACTACTCTGGTTTGCCGGGGGAGGTCAATTACTTCAGGTGCAATGGGAGGCGGTCGTTCTCCAAGGACTACGTTCACCCGGTAGCTAACGTGTCTACATAATTGTTGTCTATACCTGCTTGATTGAGAGGTTCTCTCTTGTAGCGCAGAACCACACGCTCTACATCATGTAGATCTACCTTAAAGCTTCTGGGCGGTGGATATCTCTCCACAAGATGATGATTTGGATGTAACACCAAAAGGTGTTGCTTAGACAGCTTGTAGTTATGTCTTCGCACGTGTAGGATTTTTGTCTCCTTATGGAGTTGGTCCACATGAGAACTGAGGAGACAGCCCGACGCAGTTGGGAGGGCGGCATTCTGACAGATCTTTACATTATTCCACTGCGTTCCACAGAGCCGACGAGACCACATTGGCACTGCATAACTTACCACGGGCGACCAATTGCTTTGAACGTAGTCAACAAGGTTTCTTTATCTGCAACCCAAGTGCTGCCGGCAAGTGACTTGAATACCTTGTTTCTACTTTTGACTTTATTGCAAATTGCTGTGGCATGTGGGAAGAATGTATAAGAGCTATCACAGTATTTTGGGACACTTGAATCAAATCTCCATCGTCCATCACAGTCAGCTTGGCAATCACCTCACGCGTATCTGTAGTGAACAATGTGGCTGAAGACTTGGTGGCAGATATCTTTAGATTTCTTGCAGCGAAATATGAGGCAAGTTCGTTGAGATAGACGTTCAACCTATCGCAGATGTCAACAATGGATGGCGGGCCTGATGCCATGATCGTACAATCGCACGAATATGATACGATCTCTATGCCGTCTGAAGGGGGTGGAATGGAGAATAGGTAGAGGTTAAACAGTGCCGGAAATATCACACCACCTTGGGGAACCCCTGTTTCACTCTACGGTGTTTCGACTTCTTATCCCTAAATTCCACAAATATCTGGCCACGACCACACAGATAATTCGCGACCCAGCGTTTCAGGCCTGGCTGGAGGGACGTGTTGGCGATGTCCTCAAATAATTTGGTATGGCTGACCGTGTCGAATGCCATTGATAGGTCCAGTGTCACGAGGACCGTCCTATCACATGGCCTGGGCTGATTGAAGCCACGGAAAATCTGTGCGGTGATGGCATGCAAAGCTGTTGTTGTGCAATGTAGTCTTCGTAATCCATGTTTATGCTCGGCGAATGGAAATTCTCCTACGACGCTCGGTAGGAGTAATGCCTCAAGCGTCTTTGCTACTTGTGAGAGAAGGGAGATCGGTCTGTACAACTCCCCCAAACTCGGGTCCTTTCCAGGCTTCAGTAGCGGGATTACTCTGCCCATTTTCCAGGCATCGGGAACTGTAAGAGTGTTCAAAGACAGGTTGAGCATAGTAGAAAGGTATTCAACTCCAGGTTAATCCAGATTCTGCAACATAAATGTAGAGATTCCGTCGGAGCCCAACGCCTTGGGCGATTTGGCGCCATGTATCACATTCGTAACTTCGCCCACGGTAAATTGTGATGGCTGTTCATTGGCTCGGAAAACACGAATTCGGAGAATGGCTCTCCTCCTTCCCTTGTCACTCTCGGGATGCACCATAAATTGACGGTTGAACAACCTGGCGCATCTCTTGGGATCAGTCACAGTTACGTGGCCAAAAGTTACTAAGGTCCTGGCATTCAATCTACCGGGGTTCGAGAATGACTTAACAGTAGGCCTCAGTTTACGTTCACCGGTACCTCAGTTACATTGCTCCAAGCGTTCCAGTCACAAATTCCGCTTATGTTCGTTGACTACCCTTTTTATCTCCATATTCAGCTCGTTGGTTTTGGGATTAGTGTGCAACGAATCCCATCACGTTCGTCTGCGAGTATCACTGCTATCGCCGGGAAATTGGGCCGTACTTGGGGTATTTGAACGGCTGATATAAAGCGAGCGGCTGCTGCGTTAATGATGTCTCGGAATTTCCTCTCGGCAACTAGCACATTTGAGGGGGTGTCGAGGGGTTATGTAGTCGGGTCGTCGGTGAGAATTATGGCAGGTGATCTGATTCCAAAGAAATGACGGCTTGCCAGGATATGTCACTTAGGAGATCAGGGGATGCAATGGACAAGTCTGGCGAGCGACTGCATCTCCTCGTAATCCTAATGGGGGCATCCTCATTCACCCTGAAAAACGAGGAGCCTGCAATCTGCTCTGCCAAAGGATGTCTTCACTGATCGTTATCTACGGGAGAATGCCAAGAAGCGTGATGCGCATTAAATTCCCCTTAAACCAGGCGATTATGGCCAAATAGTAGGCCACTAATGTCGGGCCTGTAAACTTGGATATTAATTGAGACCCAACATCTAACCGGCGGTATGTGCACCTTGTATAGCTCTATCTCGAAAGTACCAGAGTTGACTGCTATCCCCATACATACCATGAAGAAGTTACTAGTGCCAGGTGCACGGAATGGTTTATCACGAAGGCCGATCCCCCAACTCCACTTCTTTATCCTAACGTAGCACATTCTAACCGTGACAACTGTACAGGCTGCAGGTATTCGTCAGCTTTGTCTGCTGGGTAAGGGGAGTTGTACCCTATTCCTTGGTTAAGCATAGATTTTATAGCCTTTCCCTTGGAAAAGGGAAATAAATATCCTTTTCCTTGGACATGTTGTTTTAGTACACTTTGTCTTGGACAAGGGTTGCCTTGGGAAAGTTTAATTATATTTTACTCGGGAAAGTGGTAGTTTCAGTACTCAATCCATTGGGAAAGGGTAACGTAACGTCTGGCCGGGCAGTTAAATAGATGATGTGTGTCATGTGGTTTCTAGCAATCATACAGTGAAGTGCACAGTTGCCTTGTGGCTGGTGCCAGACCATAAATTCATAGGTATTATATTACATTGCCATAGATACAAGGTCTTTTTTCGCTACGGTACTTTTTAAATCATGAAACCTCGCCTTTCAAGGCTAGTCTAAAGCATGGGATTCCCATATGGTGGTTAACAAGCAATCTTCATTTTAAACGTTCTTTCTTATTGTTTATAATACATTCTTAAAGACTATGATATATAAAAACTAACCAGAAGAAGCATAACAAAAAGTTATTTCATTTTCTTTTTCAAAGATAGTTACGGGCTCTGGAAAATCTGCCCCTGGAACATCTTAGATCTTTTCTACTTTTTCGTAAAGAAACTCATAATATTCTGCTGTTTCGTTTTATTTCCAGCTGTTGGCGGTGTAGTCTTGGAGGATTTTGGTGATGATTTTTTGGATTCCTGTGGAGAAGTTTTCTTTGTAGGCGATTTCTTGACGCTAGCCGAGGACGAAGCGCTGGCAGGTGATTTCTTTTTTGTGGGTTGTGCTTTCTGTTTGGCCTTTTTAGTTATGACAAAGCCATCTTCATCTAAATAGGTTTCATTTTGTGAAGCTGGTTCATCCTCATCATCATCATCCTTTTCCTTCTTGGTAGCTTCATCCAACTTTTCTTGTTTCACCGATGGCTGTTGATCTTCCTCATCGTCATCATCGGAATCTATGATACGTCTACGCTTAGAGGCTGCTGGTTTTTTCTCTTCCTTTTCATCATCGTTTTCCATTTCGACATCTGATGAAATGATATCTCTCTTAAGGGCTTCCAAATTTTCCTCCTCATCTGAGGAGACAACTTCAGGCTCTTCCTCTTCATCATCATTGAAAAGTTGCACGGAGGTATTTGAGGATGATGACGACTTTTTGGTACTTTCAGTAGCCGATTTTGGTTTCTCTGCTTGCTTTTTAAAGAAATCTTCCATTTTCTTGGGTGTGGGAGGTTTAACCGCACCGCTTGATGATTTGGTTTGCTGCTTAGAGTCTTCATTCTTTTTTGCTGACGAGGATGAGCCAAAGAAGTTGTTGATGCTTCCTTTTTTAGCGGCTGGCTTGCTGGATTTCTCAGGGGAAGGTTTTTCAATTTTGGGCGATGGTTTCTTTTCAGTTTTCACTGACTGTGTAGGTTTTTTTGTTGGACTCTCTTTCTTGGCCTCTGGCTGTTTGACTTCCTTCTTCTCGTTTTTGATTTCTTTAGATGTCACTGGTTTATCATTCCCTGAACCATTGTTGACATGACCATTCATACCAGCTCTTTGTTTAACACCTTGCTCAACACTCATGGGCTTGAATATGGCTGCCGGCGTTTTGGCTCCTCCCGCCACTTCGATTGCATACAGTGCGGATTCTGCATTTTCCAACTTTTTCATCCAATCCTTCAATTTGGCTTCTTCCACCACCTTGTAGATTTCCTTGTAGTCTTTATTCTCCTTACGCTGCTTGCCATGGACCACATAGAACTTTTCAAATTTTAGCTTTTGTTTTTTCTCCTGTTCCTTAACAAAATCGCCAACAATGCTATTGACTTCGTTGTGAGTCAGCTTGTAATCGTCCAGCAGCTGGGTCATCAGAACTCTGCGATCGAAGGTAACCAAACAATTGTTTAAATCTTCTTTAAGTTTCGTGGAACCCATAATGATTGGAGATGATTATTTGAGTATTATGATTTTGTTAATTTCTGGACAACTAGCCAAAATAGGAATCCCAAAGAAGACTTTCGACTAATCGATAAATCGACTTTGGAGTAATCGATTAGTTGACTTTTTGTCTAAAAAAGTCGAAGTCGTCTTTCAAGAAGTAGAAGTAAAAAAAATAACGAAAAGTCAAAATGTGTCGAATGGTCCTTTTATACGGCACATCATGATCGTAGTCATCGTTTGTACGTGTTGACTTTAACTTCTTTGATATTATTCAATTTTTCATACTTTACTTCTCGTTTTATAATTTTGTTTGGCACGGAACGAGCTTTTCAATATCTGTCATTTAATGATTACACATACCTTTGTAAACGATAATCGATAGCAGCCATTCATCGAAAAAAATCATGTGACTGATTTTTCAGTCACGACTGATGGTTACGCATACACCTTTCTTTTCACAAATATTATAACAATGACCATGCATCAGATGTGCTATGAAAACTGCGCATAAAGGCACCGACTGCTTCGACTTTCTCTGCAATGGCTACAATAGTATGAAGGTATAGGGCGCGTTGCCCCTTCCCCAATTTGGCATTGCCTATTACTCATGATACCATTAAAATGCTGTGTCCACATTGACTCATTTTGCTTATGTCGTTTTGAGCAAAATCTCAAACGTTCACACTACTTGAGATGTTTTGTATATTGCATTTTTTCACAATCCAGCATGTTAGGATGTTTTGTTAGGATGTATTTTGTTCTAGCTTTATCTGTATAAGTTTTTTATCTTATAATTTGTTTTTTTTTTTTTTTTGAAAATTCATAACTTATTTTGACATTACTTTGGGCTGTGTTTGTTTAGCATAATCTACCCCCAACGAAACTACCTTGATGGTGATTGAGTAACAGGTATGACGTGGTATGATACAGTGAGCGAAAGAGAGAACAACAGCTATTTGACGAATACCATATCATATAAACAACCCTGTTCTTAAAAAGGGTTGAAATGTGGTGTAACGGTTTGGTGGAATTTGAATTTATATGGGGCAGAGGAAAATTTGAGAAGATGGATTTATTGAACGATAAATACAGTTTGTATAAGTAGAAAGAGCAACTGTATGTTGCAACTTCTGTAGAATCGTTACTAAATACATAACTAAAATAGAAAATTTAACAAATACGAATTGAAACAAATCAGATATTTCGAAAATTAAACTAATAACATACAACATTTCCTATTAAATTTTGTATAAACAAAAATTTTATAAAATTTTCAATGTAAATAAAATTTTGCAAAATTTTCCACGTAAATCATATATATGCAAAATTGCTCATAAAAAATCAAATTAAAATGAAGATCACTGATGCAATTCGATGCAAGTTTTAATGAAATATTTCAAAAAATTATAATCTAAATCTGAACCGATTTCCATGAAATTCACCAGTAATGTCGAGAATCGTAAGAAAATCCTTCCTGCCAAATTTTTAGAGACTCGGTTTACAAATGACCATTTCATTGCATTATTACTGCAAATCTGACGCACAGATATATGGGAGCTATATCGAAATCTGAACCGATTTTTTCCAATTTCAATAGGCTTCGTCTCTAGGCCGAAAAACATGCCTGTACCAAATTCTAAGACGATCGGGTAGAAATTGCGAGCTGTACGTTGTACACAAATTAACATGGACACAGGCAGGCGGACATGGCTCGAATCAGAAAGAGATTCTGAGTCGATCGGTATACTTATCAATGGGTCTATCTCTCTTCCTTCTGGGTGTTATAAACAAATACACTTACTTATAATACCCTGTACCACAGCAGTGGTGTAGGGTATAATGATGATGTGATGAAAATAGTGCACTTTATATTTCCATATCAGAAGGGTGTTGTGTAAGGGTTTGACCAGCCACTGAACAACCCATAGGGGAATGTATCGCGAACTGGTAATATGGGGTCTCAAATGGAAGACAGTACAAATGTGGCATAAAAATATCAAGTGTATGGGGGGTCATCCTTTTTTCTTAAACCACTTATTTTGACAATAAAGGTTTTACAAGTGGAGTGCGAACTTTACTTTGAAATATGGATTCAATTTTCAGAGAGTTTTACCTCAAAAGGCACCGACGGACATGTAGCCTTGCTATCACAATATGGGGCTCAAGTTCAAGGTATTTGAGAATAGAGTAGGAATTAAACAACGAAATTTTGGTTCACCAATCTCAAGGGCCCCCAAATATGGGGGTCTAAATAAAAGTGTTTTAGGAGTAGAGTACAAACGTCGTATTCAAACATTTAATAAGTGGCTGACAGTCCGCCTTATATCTTAGTTGATATGTAGCCCAATAATGGCAATATGATTCTCAAATGTAGGGTATATGGCATATACCCTACATATATGTATACATATGTATATGGCATATACCCTACATTATATATATTGCGCCTTTTATAGGCCCAAAACCTTAAATCGAGAGATCGATCTATATGGCAGCTATATTCAAATCTGAACCAATCTGGACCATATTACAGAAAAATGTCGAGGGGCCTAACTTAACTCACTATCCCAAATTTCGGCGAAAGCGGACAAAAAATGCGCCTTTTATAGGCCCAAAACCTTAAATCGAGAGATCGGTCTATATGGTGGCTATATCCAAATCTGGACCGATCTGGCCCAAATTGAAGAAGGATGTCGACGGGCCTGGCACAACTTACTGTCCCAAATTTTAGCAAAATCGGTTAATAAATGTGGCTTTTATGGGCCTAAGACCCTAAATCGAAGGATCGGTCTATATGGGGGGTATATCAAGATATAGTCCGATATAGCTCATCTTCGAACTTAACCTGCTTATGAACAAGAAAAGAATCTGCGCAAAGTTTCAGCTCAATAGCTCAATTTTTAAAGACTGTAGCGTGATTTCAACAGACAGACGGACGGACAAAATTTCAGCTCAATATCTCTATTTTTAAAGACTGTAGCGTGATTTCAACAGACGGACGGACGGACTTGGCTAGATTGTCTTAGATCTTCACGCTGATCAAGAATATATATACTTTATAGGGTCGGAAATGGATACATCGATGTGTTGCATCGACCCACCCCCATCCTTCGGTGGTGGGTATAAAAAAATGTTGAAAAAAAAAATTTATGAAAATCTTATTCTGACAAAGTTTTTCTAAATTTATTGTTTTTTTTTTATTAAAAAAAAAAATTTCGACAATTATGCCAAGTTTTTGCTTTGCATAAACCAACTTGCCACTTTCTAACCTCATCTTTTTAATTGACATGTTTATGCATTACATTACTCTGTAGGTCATTGTCATTTACATTTTGCATTAGCGGGCAAGGGGGATTTTTTTACAAAATTGCAAACCCTTTCCAAACCGCATCATAAATATCGGTCGGATGTACATAACTAAATAATTTGGAAACCACATTCATATGAAATACGTTTTGTTTTGTCTGCTTGTTTTTGTGTGCGAAAGTGCATTAAACCGCAACACAAAAGCGACTGCCACACAAGTGAATGAATCATCTCTGTAATTTGAAATTCTCATATCCACTTCCACATTTGAATCGTCATCATCATCCGCATTATCATTATCAACATCACCCGCCGCACATTCTTTTCACCTTTTGCAAATTTATGCTCATCTTTTATTGGAACTAACGAATTGTATACGAATATTCGGTTCCCCTTAACTTATGCCCCCTCCACACCTGTGACTTTTCCTCCTCTTTACCATCGTATATGTCATTATATATAGAAATATAGGTCTTTATATATTCAAGAGTTTATTACCTTATAGGGGAGCCCCTACTCAACATTTTGGCCACTTGTCAGTTAGTAGTTTGGCGTATTCTGCGATTTTCTCGGCGCATATGCAGAAATATTTATACACTCGGGGAAAAAAGTTTTAGCATTTGTAGCAAAAACCAAAAAATTAAAATTTAAAAAAAAAAAATTTAGATAGCATAGCTCATTGTGTCCTTCATGACAGATCAAACGTTGTCTGATTGAAAAACATGCTGATAGTCTATTGATTACAAGAAACGATTTTTGAGGAAGCTGTGAATGAGCTGAAGGAAGAGTTAGCTATAGAACAACTGTTAGTCCTTTATCATTGAGTTTAAACTTGCATCGGAAAGCACTCATTGATGTGGGAGAAGTCCGCCCCTGCTCTGTTCCTGGTGTTTTTAAAAATTAGGATAATGAGAAGTGCTTTTTAGGGAAGGGATGGCACCTCAGACATTTCGACTCAAATATGGATATCAAATTCGTGCTGCACTTCCTAATCCCTTTAATTTGAGCCCCATATTGCCATGGCCGGTAAATATGAACTGTTTGGAGGGTATTTTAAGGCTGGGGCGGCCACCGGCACAAAATTCATTCTTTATTCCCAACGAAAATGAAGTTCAGTTAAGGGGGTGCTTTAGGGCGTACCCCAAAACTCTTGGCTCCATAATTGGATATCAAATTCGTTTTCTACTCTCAAATACCTTACATTTGAGTCCCATATTATCATAATGGGTCAAAAAACCCATTTGACGTATCTTTTTGGGGAGGAAAAGCGCCACATAGACTTGAAGGCAAATTTTAAAGTCATATTCGTAATCTACTCCCCAATTACTTTTCATTTGAGTCCCTTACAGCCATGGTTGGCAAATATGCCCATTTGAGGGTATTTGGGGGTGGGGCCACCTCCCATTACTTGGACCTAATTTTTGCCATATTTGTAATCTACTGTCGAATACTTTTTATTTGAGGGTCATATGGACATGAACTTCGAATATATCAGTTTAGAGGAGTTTTTGGATTGGGGAGGCCCGCTGAGTACTTGGACCCAAATTTCAATACAATGTTCGTTTTCTGGTCTCCAATACCTTTCATTTGATACCCTTGGACCACTTTCGGATATGGGTGGCGTTTTTGGGGTAAGGGGAGTGGGTCCGCCTCCTCCCGACATCTACGGAACAAACAAAAAAACCGAGTCCCCTATATAGTCATGATGGGTCATATTCAAATTTAAAGCGTTTTTGGAGGGAAGGGGAACCCCCTATATACTTTGATCTTGTTTTGTATGCCAGATTCGTAATCTACTCCCGAATACCTTTCATTTGAGGCCCATATTGTCATGAACGCCCAATATATCTGTTTGGGGGAATTTTAGGGTTGGGCCGGCCCGATGGGTACTTAGATCCAAATTCCATATTCGTATTCCATTTTCCAATACTTTTCATTTGATAGCCATATTGTCCCGATCGGTCCACTTTTGATTTTGGGTGGTGTTTTTGGGTAAAAGGGGAGAGTCCGTCCACTTCCGAAATCAACAAACTATAAAGCCTATTTCTCCTGCCTGACCATATTCGTAATCTACTCCCGAATACCTTTCGTGTGAGCCCCATATTGAAATGAAAGTCCAATATGTCTGTTTGGGGGAGTTTTGGAGTTGGGGCGGCCCGATGGGTACTTAGACTCAAATTTTAATACCATATTTAAATTCTATTCTCCAATACCTTTAATTTGATACCTGTAGTGTCTCAATCGGTCCAATTTTGATTTTGGGTTGTGTTTTTGGCATAAAAGGGAGGGCCCGTCCCCTGTCCGATATAGAAAAATTATATATCCTATGTTTTGCTTCCAGTCCACCCCACACAATATGCGAAAATTTCGAGAAAATCGGTTCTGCCGTTTTTCAGTCTATACGAAACAAACAAACCGAGTCCCATATATCCGTGATTGGCTAATGTACCCATTTTGGACATTTTTGTAGGGGTGGGGTGATCCCCTATACTTCGACATGAAATTGTATGCCAGATTCGTTATCTACTCCCGCATACTGTTCATTTAATATAAATATTGTCCTTATCGGTCCACTTTTGATTTTGGGTGGTGTTTTTAGGGTAACTGGGGAGGGTCCGCCCCCCTCCATTATCAACAAATTGTAACGCCTCTTCCTATACTTGGTGACCATATCCGTAAAATACTCCCGAATACCTTTCATTTGAGTCCCATATTGTCATAATAGTCCAATAACCCTATTTTAAGAGGTTTTGGGGCTGGGACGGCCCCCAGGTACTTGGACCCAACTTTTTTTTTAATGAAATTCGTTCTCTACCCTTGAATACCTTTCATTTGAATCCCATATTGTTCCGATCGGTCCACTTTTATTTTTTGGTTAGTACTTTCGGGGTAAGGGGGAGGGTCCGCCTCCTCCCGATATGAAAAAATTATATAGCCTATGTTTCCTTCCAGACTAACCTACACAATCTGTGAAAATTTCAAGGTAATCGGTTCAGCCGTTTTTGAGTCTATACGGAACAAACAAACACAAATTGAATTTTATATATCAGATGATAGGAAACCTCCTTTTTATAACCGAGCCCAAACGGAGTGCCGCAGTGCGACACCTCTTTCGGGAATAAGTTTTAGTATGGCATAATGCCTCATAAATGTTGCCAGCATTGGTAGAGGATAACTACCACTGAACATTTATTTTGATGTTCTCGCAGGGCTTGAACCCAGGTCTTTAGCGTCATGCTAACATATGCGCTATGGTGGCCTCCCGGTTTTTTTTTACCAATGGTTCAATGGTGGACACTGCAAGGCATCTTCCTCCTCCTGTATCTGTGGCTTCATAATGGTCTAAAATGTTTTATAAAAACCAAACTAACTCAAACTAACATATTTCTTTGAGTGTACCACTGGCGATGTAAGTGGCAGCATTCACAACTCGTCCCCAAAGACGAAGATGAATAAAAAAAAAAAAAAATAAATAAATAAACGTTGGCTTGTTATTCGCATAAAAATGGCAAACAAATTGTGTGTGCTTTTATATTTGTTTGCCACTAAATAAATTTAAGGTTTGCCCGAATACAACAGCCGCATTGGTGGCAACACACCACCAACAATAAACATGCGCCGAAATGAAAAAAAGAAGATACAATAAATATTTTTATGGCAAACAAGGAAGAAAGTACAAGAAGGCGACGAAGGTCATTATGCCACCAAACAACAACCCCCACCAGTGGGTGGGGTGGAAAGAAGTCAATGGAAGAAAGTCAATCAATTGAGCAGGTGGTTTGACAAAGATGAAAATGCAGTTTTGCTGTCATTACAAAATTCTTTTTTAAAAATTTACAAAACAATTATTAAAATTTATTACAATTTGACGTGGCGCTTACCTGAAGGATATCTGTAACATATGTACCCAAAGATGGACATGTTTGCCCAACAAAACAAATTGGGTCTCAAATGAAAGGTAGAGTAGAGTACGAGTGGAGTAGGAATATAGTAGGAGTAGAATACGAGTAAAGTATAAGTAGGGTACGAGTAGAGTATGAATAGAGTAAGAGTAGAGTAAGAGTAGAGTACGAGGAGAGTACGAGTAGAGTACGATTAGATTACGAGTAGAGTACGAGTAGAGTACGAGGAAGGTACGAGTAGAGGACGAGTAGAGTACAAGTAGAGTACGAGTATAGTACGAGTAGACTACAAGTAGATTACGAGTAAAGTATGAGTATAGTAAGAGTAGAGTACAAGTAGGGTATGAGTAGAGTACGAGTAGAGTACGAGTATAGTACGAGTAGAGTATGTGTAGAGTAGAATACAACTAGAGTACGAGTAGAGTTAGATTAGAGTTAGAGTAGAGTACGAGTAGAGTACGAGTAGTGGACGAGTAGAGTACGAGTAGAGTACGAGTAGAGTACGAGTAGAGTACGAGTAGAGTACGAGTAGAGTACGTGTAGAGTACGAGTAGAGTACGACTATAGTACGACTAGAGTACGAGTAGAGTACGAGTAGAGTACTAGTAGAATACAAGTAGAGTACCCCGGCACGGGATAGCTGTGAGCATCTGTGTGATGGTCATGGCTGTCACGAGAAGCTTAGTTGCGAGCTACCGGGCGCGTCCACAGGTTGCGGATAGTGGATATCTCTATACGGAGTAGTTGCAGCGGCAGGGGCGGATAATCAGCGGTATCGAGCGGAAAGTCTCAGTGAGAGGCCGGGCGGCACCGGCTCTTGCACAAATACTGAGTGCCTATGATGCTCGATATGACAAGCCATATTATTGGCGGGTAGAGTACGAGTAGAATGCGAGTAGAGTAAGAGTAGGGTACTAGTAGAGTACGAGTAGGGTACGGGTTGAGTTCGAGTAGAGTACGAGTACGGTACGAGTAGAGTACGAGTAGAATACGAGTAGAGTACGAGTAGAATACGAGTAGAGTACTAGTAAAGTACGAGTAGAAAACGAGTAGATTACGGGTAGAGTACGAGTAAAGTAGGAGTAAAGTATGAGTATAGTAAGAGTAGAGTACAAGTAGGGTATGAGTAGAGTACGAGTAGATTACGAGTAAAGTATGAGTATAGTAAGAGTAAAGTATGAGTATAGTAAGAGTAGAGTACAAGTAGGGTATTAGTAGGGTACGAGTAGAGTACGTGTAGAGTACGAGTAGAGTACGAGTTGAGTACGAGTAGAGTACGAGCAGAGTACGAGTAGAGTACGAGCAGAGTACGAGTAGAGTACGAGTAGAGTACGAGTAGAGTACGAGTAGAGTACGAGTAGAGTACGAGTAGAGTACGAGTAGAGTACGAGTAGAGTACGAGTAGTGTACGAGTAGAGTACGAGTAGAGTACGAGTAGAGTACGAGTAGAGTACGAGTAGAGTAGCGTAGAGTACGAGTAGAGTACGAGTAGAGTACGAGTAGAGTACGAGTAGAGTACGAGCAGAGTACGAGTAAAGTACGAGCAGAGTACGAGTAGAGTACGAGTAGGGCACGAGTAGAGTACGACTGGAGTACGAGTAGAGTACGAGTAGAGTACGAGTAGAGTAGAGAACGAGTAGAGTACGAGTAGAGTAGAGAACGAGTACGAGTAGAGTACGAGTAGAGTACGAGTAGAGTAGAGTACGAGTAGAGTAGAGTACGAGTAGAGTACGAGTAGAGTAGAGTACGAGTAGAGTACGAGTAGAGTACGAGTAGAGTACTAGTAGAGTACGAGTAGAGTACGAGTAAAGTACAAGTAGAGTACGAGTCGAGTTCGAACGCGTTAAGCTAGCCGTTTGAAATATTGCACAGATACTTAATATTGATGTAGGTCGTTGGGGATTGCAAATGGGCCATATCGGTTCAGATTTAGATATAGATCCCATATAAACCGATCTCCCGATTTTACTTCTTGAGCCCCTGGAAACAGCAATTTTTGTCCGATTTGGCTGAAATTTTTCTGTTATGACTCCCAAGAACTGTGCTAACTACGGCCCAAATTGGTGTATAACCTGATATAGCTCCCATATAAACCGATCTCCCGATTAGCCCCTGGAAGCCTCAATTTTTCTCCGATTTGGCTGAAATTTTTCTGTTATGACTCCCAAGAACTGTGCTAACTACGGACCAAATTGGTCTATAACCTGATATAGCTCCCATATAAACCGATCTCCCGATTAGACTACTTGAGCGCCTGGACGTCGCAATTATTGTTCGATTTGGCGGAAATTTTGCATGTAGGGTGCTGTATGATTTCCAACAACTGTGCCAAATACGGTTCATATCGGTCTGTAACCTGATATAGCTCCCATATAAACCGATATCCCATATAAACTGATTTGACTTCTAGAGTCTCTGGTGGTGGTGGGTTCCTAAGATTCGGCCGAACTTAGTACGCTTTTACTTGTTTTAATCTCAAGAAGTCATATCGGGACATATCGATACTTAGGGGTGTATATATCACCATATTGACCGATTCGGATAAAACTTGTTACTGATGTTGTAAATTATAAGATAGGTTTTTGAGCCAATTCTCAGCCAAATCAGGTGAAATTTGAGCCTTCTAAGGGTTAAAGAACCCAAATACGACGATCGGTTTACATCCATTAACTTGAACTGCGTAGTAATTGGAAGTTTTCTTATGGCAGTCCTCTGGCCTTCATGGCTTAATCATCTGTTCTTTCATACCCCCTTACTTCGCTAGGGCTCGCCACCCATAACATGGGGATCGTTCCATCCTCAGAGAAGGTGCTAATCTCCCTTCTATACTGCATGAATAACGGGACCTTACCGCTAGGGCGCGACACCCGATCGATGGAGATCGTGCCATCTTCGAGAAGGTGTTAATCTTCTTTCTATACTGCATGACCCTCTGTGACCTCACCGTTCTGGTTGTTATAGCCCTGATGGGCATATCACTGCCCGGTATGGCGTTCACCTGGATCTCTATCTGCAGGACCGTATTTTGAACTGCCAGTCGTTAACAGATATCAGTCTCTGTGTCCTTTATGTAGACTTCCAGACCCATTCTGTCCTCTATCTTTGATGCATCCATGTAGCATGGAATGTCAGATAGCAAGACCAGAATTCCGTCAAACCAAGACCTTACCGCTGCCAATAGTGTCTCACATTTCACATCAAGTGTCGTCTCAGGTATCAGATCTGCAAACTCTTCCAATCTACACAGGTTTCCTTTTGTCGCCTCGATTATCCCGCGATCGTATGACCTGTTCCTTTCTTCTATTCACTCTCTCATCTTCTTCTATTCAGTATTCCAGATGTCCGACACATAAACATACATAATTGTTATATTTGTTATTAAGCCGTAGTGGCCGGCTATGTGGGCGAAGTGGCTGCCTTATAATTAATATGTTTGTTTATAGGTCGGACAACTGGAATAGTCTCCAGTATCCGAGTGGGCGGAGTTCTCATCACCCCACCTATGCTAGGGCAACATATTCTCTAAACCTCTTATATTGTCTTTATGTTGCACTTTTGCTCGATCGCAATTCACTAAAATACTGAGGCTTAAGTTAGCATTGGTTTTATCACGCTCCTGTAGACCTCGTGAATCATTATCGGCTTAAGGGCCCATTTGAAGCCTGTGAGCCTTCTCAGTGCGATTCTGAATGTGACACTTCCAGTTCAGTATTCTGTCCAAGATCACCTGATTTTGTTGGATATTGAAATCATGCTGTTGAGAAAATGTCGCGCCTCACATTCACCCTTCTAGTGAATAGGCAGATTTCAGTCTCTGGGTTAACATTCAGACCCCTGGGTCTAATACAGTCGTATGTCATATCCAAAACCCACTCGGTCTTTTTGCATAGCTGGTTCGGATTCTTACTGCTTACAAGTATAATAATATAGTCTGCCCAGCGGGTTCAAAGCCCGCTTCAGTCAGGATTCGTAGTAGGTTATTTATGGAGGTCATTCATAGGAGTGGCGATAAAATATATCCATGTGTCATTTTTTTATAACCCGCCGAAGGATGGGGGTACCTTCATTTTGCCATTCCGTTTGAAACTCATCGAAATATCAATTTCCGATTCTATATAGTATATATATTCTTGATCGTCGTAAAAATCTAAGACAATCTAGCCATGTCCGTCCGACCGTCTGTTGAAATCACGATATATTCTATAAAAATAGAGATATTGAGCTGAAACTTTTCACAGTTTCTTTTTTTTGTACAAAAGCAGGTTAAGTTCTAAGATTTCTATATCGTAGCCCCCATATAAAAGCCACACTAATTATACGATTTTGCTAAAATTTGGGACACTGAGTTGTGTTAAGCCCCTCGACATCCTTCTTTAATTTGACCCCGATCGGGCCTGATTTGGATATAGCTGTCATATAGACCGATCTCTTGATTTAAGGTTTTGGGGGCATAAAAGGCGCACTTATTGTGCGATTTCGCCAAAATTTGATTTCTTGATTTAAGGTCTTGGGCCCATTAAAGCCGGATTTTTTGTTCGATTTTGCCAAAATTTGGGACAGTGAGTTATGCTAGGCCCTTCGACATCCTGCTTCAATTTGCCCCAGATCGGTCTAGATTTGGATATAGCAGCCATATGGACCGATCTCTTGATTTAAGGTTTTGGGCCCCTAAAAGATGCATTCATTGTCCAATTTTGGCGAAATTTGGGACAGTGAGTTACGTTAGGGTCTTCAACATCCTTCTCCAATTTAGACCAGATCGGTTCAGATTTGGATAAAGCTGCCATATAGAGCGACCTCTCGAATTAAGGTTTTGGGCCCATAAAATGCGTCTTTACTGCCCGATTTTGCCGAAATTTAGGACAGTGAAATGTGTTAGGACCTTCGACACTCTTCTTCAATTTTGCCCAGATTGGTCCAGATTAGGATATAGCTGTCATATAGACCGATCTCTCCATTTAAGATCTTGGGCCCACAAAAGGCGCATTTAATGGCCGATTTCTCGGAAATTTGGCACAGTGAGTTGTGTTAGGCTCTTCAACAAGTTTCTGCAACAATGACTTGTACTTATTAGACCACTCAATGTCCATGTCGAATTTGGTCCAAATAGGACCATATTTCGATAAACTGCCATGGGGCCATAAATTAAGCATTTTCACTGGATTATGACGAAAGGTGGTTTACATATATACCCGAGGTGGTGGGCATTTAAAGTTCGGCCTGGCCGAACTTAGCGCCTTTTTACTTGTTCTTTAGCTTCATGTCATGGCACTTACAATTTAACCACCGGTTCCTTAGCATATGGTTTACCTAGTCTATTAGGACCCGGTTCACTCGGTACTGGTCGAAGTATTGGATCAGTATGTCGGTCTTCACATTTTGCGTACCACCAACGGGTGCATATTGCCATCGAAAGTTTCTTCTATTGTGTGTACGTCCTTGTGCTGGGCGTTCTCCAGCCGATCTCCCCCCCTCACAGGAGTAAGTAGAGGAGATAGGACACCACTAGGTTCCTATTCTTTATCATGGTAGCACTATACGTTATGCACATGGTTTTGAGTAGAAAGTAGAGTACGGCTTATAGGATATGGGAAAAAACAGTACTCAAATGAATGGCCTATGGTAGTAGAGTTAAGTTTTTGTACTCAAATTTGGAATGGAGAGGAATAAGTGGAGAAGAAATGTTTATTGGCAAACCTTAAACTTTTCATTGTTACAAACTGAGTAAAAGTTTGATTATGTGTAGTTTACAAAATAAAATTTATCAAGCCTCACCTCTGAGATTTTTGCAATTTTGTCGAAACCCCACATATCTTACCTGGAAAAAAGAGAAGAAAAAAAAATTTTTTAAATTATTAAAAAAATACATTAAGGCAAAAAAACCCAAAATTCAGACTAAAGTTATATTTTTCTAACTAATACCCTCTCTTTAGGTTCTATCTTCAACTTCTCGGAAAATTTCATTTTCATAGCTTTTCGATGACTTTTATTTATATGAATATTAAATATTTAAAGAAGAATTACTTATTTAACAAATTATAAAGAATCAAAAAAATTATGAGCCCAACACCAGCAACACCATCAAAGATGGTGTGTAATACCTATAGGATATCATACAGCTTTACCTTCCTTAAGAGTAGAACGGCAACAAATTGTGGAAACAGGAAGTATGACAAGAATAAAAAAATTTAAAAATACCCACAGCGAAGTGATACGTAGGAAAAGCAAACAATTTGTTTTAAAAAAGGAAAAGGAAATGAGTAGAGAGACAAACTCAAAGAGGAAATACAAAGTAAGGAAAAACCAAATGATACTCAAGCAACGGGATAAAGTCAACAACTTGAAAAGATGTTTTGAAAAGAAATTTTAAGATGCAAATATCGTGCTGAGTTCAAAATTCATCAGAAAATGAGAGGAAGACTATTTCATGGAATTCGATGGCCCCAAATGGCAGAAGAGAGTCAAGGTCATTGGTTGTGGCAATAAGAAGGCATTAAACTTTCTCTTTGGCTGCATTATAATCTGTCAGACTAAAGGGAGGTCAACCTTTGGTCTGCCACATTATATAACTGGTCCCTGTTGAAATAATGCCTCGCTATACGACCTTGCGAGGGTGTACGAGTATTGTCTCTCTTGTACAGAAGGACGAAGCCATGCCAAGTGTCGCTGAACCTGTCAGAAAGGGAACGTCCACGGCGAGCGAACCTAGGCCGAAGCAGGCCTACCGTAAACCGAAACTTTTTCTATAGAAAATTTACCCAAGATTTTATAATTGTTTTGTCAACATTTTTGTTTAAAAAAAAATTATCAAAATTTTATTTCCATAGAAAATGTTGTCAAAATATTATTTGTACCGAGAACTTTATAATAACTTTATTTTTAATCGAGAATTTGGTCAACATTTTATTTTTCTACAAAACTTACATTTTTAAAGAAAATTTTTTACAAATTATATTTTTATAAAATTGTTAAAATTTTATTTTTTATAGGAAACTAGCTGACCCGGGCTCGCTCCGCTGCGCCTTTTTTTACTTTATATGGAACAAAAGTATCCTTGGAATATTTATTTTCGACAATTAAAGATCTTTTTGTGAAATACCATGCTACGAAAATAGTATATCGCTTGACCAACAGTTTAACAATATGAGTGCTTTTGTCTGAATTCCAAATGATCTTTATTGGTCTACGAATTTAAGTTTGGATGTACAGTGTACTCCATTCTTAAAATACTTCATTTCAGCCCGATATTCTCATGATGTCTGATTTAGTGGTGTTTTCGGGGGAGAGGTGGTCCCCCAGGTTTTTGGCCCTGAAAAGATATTTGCATTGTGCTCTTCTCTCAAATACCATTTATTAAATCGCCATATTGCATTGGCTTAGGAGGTGTTTACAGGATGAGGCGTCCCCCAAACACATGGCCCCAAAATAGGTTATCAAATTTGTTTTCTAATCTCAAATACCTTTCATTTGAGCCAAAAATTTTTTCCCTTTGGGGGTGTTTTGGGAAAGAAGTGATGCCCTAAATACATGGTCCTAAATTTGAATATCAAATTCGTATCCCAAATACCTTCATTTGAGCCCCATATTGCTATGGTCACTAAAAAATTGCTGTTTGTGGGGTATTTTGGGAAAGGGATAGACCGCCAGAAAATTGTTCCCGAAAATGGGTATCAATTCTTGTTCTACCCCCCAATACCTTTCATTTAAGCTCTACATTGACATGGTCTGTAAATATGCCCGATTTAGGAGTGTTTTGGGGAGTGGGATGGTCCCCCAAATTCTAACTCCTAAAAATATATCTGCAATGTGTTCTATTCTCATATATCTACATATCATTTATTTGAACCCCATACTGATTTTGGCCTCAAAATTGGGTAACAAATTCGTTTTCAAATCTCATTTAAACTCCTTATTGTAAAAGTCAGGAAATTTGTCCGGTTTGGGGTATTGGCCTTAAAAACTATGAATGTTTAGTTCCACTCTACTTAAGACCCAAATTGTCTTGGTGAGCAAATACGTCCTATTTGGGGGTTGTAATGGTGGTGGGACGTCCTCTAGACAGTTGGCCCCTAATGTTAATACCAGATACGTGGCTATTCCCAAATACCTTTAATTTAAGCCCCATATTTACATAGTCGGCAAACATGACCGGCTTGGAGGGTGTTTTGGGGGCCTTGAAAATATATATCGGATTCGTGTTCTACTCCAAAAACCCTCTAATTTGAGTCTCATATTGCGATAGTGAGCAAATACTTCCTATTTGGGTGGTGTTGTGGGGGTGGAGTGACACATTTCCCGAATGTTGATAGTCACTAAATAAGTCCTGTTTAATGGTGGTTTTGGGGAAGGGGTGGACCTCCCGAAACGTGGTCCCACATTTGGATATTAGATTCGTATTTTACTCGCAAATACCTTTCATTTGAGTCCCATTGCCATGGTCGCTAAATATGTCCGATTTAGGGGTGTTTTGGGGCTTAAGGTGGTTCCCCGTAGCACTTGGTCCGACAATTGGATATCAGATACGTTTTCTTATCCTAAATACCTTTCGTTTGAGTCCCATATTGTCGTGATTGGTGTAAACATTTGTTTGGTAGGTTTTAGGGTGGGGCAGCCCCCCTAGGAACCCCATCCGAAATTTGGATACCAAATTTTTATTTTTAGGGTACTATATGAGAGCACACAATTTTGTTTAAATCGCACCACCCTTCTCCGAGAACTGGCGTTTCTGAAAATTAGGGTAAGGGGGAGGTTACGCCCTATTACGCCCTATTACCCTAGATAATTTTGAATAATTTTGTCAAAATTTTATTATGTAAAAAATTTTTTCACAATTTTATTATGTAGAAAAATGTTTCAAATTTTTTATACTAAGAAAGTTTTTTTTGTGGAAAATTTGTTTAAAATTTTATTTTTATTCTAAATTTTTTCAAAATTTTATTTTTCATAAAATTTAAAAAATTTATGAAATTTAAAAAAAAAAAATCAAAAAAAATTTTACCAAAATTTAATTTTTAATGAAAATTATTTAAATTATTTTTAATTTTTATTTTATTTTATTTTATTTTTATTTATTTAATTTTTATAAAAAACTAGCCGAACGGGCCCGCTCCGCAGCGCCATCTTTAACTCTCTAATGTGGATATTTAATTTGTGCCACTGTAGCCTATGTCCGCCTATGACACTCAAAGCCTGCGTTCGAACCCTTTTTTCTAAATGTTTCTCAAAATTTTATTTTTTAAAAAACTTTGTCTAAATTTTAAGAAAATTTTTTTTTCAAAACTTTAGAGAAAATTATCCCAAAATTTAATTTTTAATGAAAATTATTTAAATTATTTTTTAAAAAAAAATTTGTCAAAATTAGATTTTTTTCAAAATTTAATTTTTATAAAAACTTAGCCGAACGGGCCCGCTCCGCTGCGTCGTCTTTAACTCTCTAATGTGGATATCTAATTCGTGCCACTGTAGCCTATGTCCGTCTATGACACTCAAAGAGTGCGTTCGAACCATGGCGCGAACATCGGACAATATTTAAAGCGGTGGTTATCCCCTTTTAATGCTGGAAACATTTGCGAGGTACCATGCCATGCATGGTCATGTAAAAAATTCTCCCCAAAGAGGTGTCGCACTGGGGAACGCCGTTCGGACTCGGCTATAAAAAGGCCCCTTATAATTGAGTTTAAACTTGAATCGGAAAGCACTCATTGATGTGTGAGAAGTTTGCCTCTGCTCAGTTCGTGGCTAAACTTTTACTCTTCTCCCAAATGCCTTTCTTTTGAGCCCCATATTGATTGATAATATGTTTGTTTTGAGGGAGTTTTGGGGTAAGGGCGTCCCAATGGGTACTTAGACTCAAATTTCAAATATTCGTATTCTACTCTCCCGATGGGTCCACTTTTGATTTTGGGTGGTGTTTTTGGCATAAGGGGGGAGGGACAGCCCCCTTCCGAAAACCAACAAATTTTAAAGCCCATTTTTTCTTCCTGACCATATTCGCAATTTACTCCCGAATTCCTTGCATTTGAGTCCCATATTGTCATGATCGTCCAATAAACCCAATTTAGGGGTTGTGAGGTTGGGGCGACCCCCAGTTACTTGCAATTGCAAATTTTGCCCATGAACATTCCACTAAGGAACGGGGGCAAACTTCTCACATATCAATGAGTGCAGTCCGATTCAAGTTTTAAGCTCAATGATAAGGGGCCTCCCTTTTTATAGCCGAGTCTGAACGGCGTGCCGCAGTGCTACACGTCTTTAGAGAGAAGTTTTACATGGCATAGTATCTCACAAATGTTGCCAGCATTAGGAGGGGAAAACCACCGTGGACAAATTTTCCTCATGGTCTCGCCAGGATTCGAACCCAGGCGTTCAGCGTTATAGGCGGACATGCTAACCTCTGCGCTACGGTGGCCCCAGTTACTTGGACCCAATTTTAAATATGAATTTCATACTCTACTCCTGAATACCTTTCATTTGAGTCCCATATTGTCCCGATCGGTCCAGTTTTATCCACTTCCGATATTAAAAATTTATATAGCATATGTATTCTTTTGTGAAAATCTCAAGGTTATCGGTTCAGCCGTTTTTGAGTCTATACGGAACAAATAAACAAACACAAATCAATTTTTAAGACTAGCTGGTTAGGGTCCGCTCCGTTGCGCCTTCTTGCACTCTCTTATTTTATTTGAGCCTTATACTGGCACAGTCAGGAAAAAAGTCCTGTTTAGGGGTGCTGGTACGGCCTTGCAGATATTTCGTCCCAATTGGGATATCATATTGGTTCTGCACTCCCAAATTTCTTTAATTTGAGCCTTATATTGCTATGGTTGGTAAATATATCCAGTATGCGGGGTATTTTTGGGGGTGAGGTGGACCCCATATATCAGAATCGTACTCTAGGCTTAAATACCTTTCATTTGAGCCCCATATGGTCATTATTGGTTTATATTGCCATTTGGCGGGTTTTGAAGTTACCAATTGGGATGCCACATTTCTAAAGATCCGCAGGTCCTTTTGTGTCTACCCCAATCTGAGGGCAAAAAGTGTACTCTGTACCAAAGACCTGTTGCTGTCCTATTCCATCCGGATCGGCTTCCATATATTATTTTTAATTCTTTTTTCTGTTTGGATTGAGGGAGGGGGATTGCCCTTCTACACGTCCTTTCATTTGAGTACAATATATTCTCGTTCTTCCTACAAAAGAGTTGGGTGTTGTTTTTATTGTGAGGAGAGGGTCGCTAAGACCCAAAAGACAAATTTTTTGAGTTCTTTATTATCGTGATCTACATGTCCTGTTGAACGATTGGACGTGACCCAGATACTTGGACCCTTTTATCATTATTAGATACGAACTCTGCTGTCGCAGACCTTTCTTCTAATTCCCAAAGCATCCCCATCGAACTACACATCCTATTGAAGTGTATTTGATGGGTTGGCCGGTCACGGACTCTGTCCCAAAAGTGTATACCAGATTCGTAGTCAATTCCCAAACACCATTCATTTGATGCCCATTTGTGACGTTGGACATTCATGACTTTTTTGGGGAGGCCCCGTAGACTCCTTGGACCAAATACTTATAACAGATGTGTACTCAACTTCCAAACAACTTTCATTTGATACCCATGTTGCCAAAAGCGGTGAAGTGTCCTGAGGGGGGGTTTTTTTGGGGTGGGGAACCCCCTCGAAAACTTTGGGTGTCATTTATATACCAAGTTCGTACTCTACTCTTAAATACCTTTCATTTGATACCCATATTGCCCAAAGCGTCGAAGGAGTACTGTTGGGGGGCTTTTTTTTTGGAGGTGGGGGACCCCCGCGAACACTAAGGTTGACATTTTTATACCAAGTTCGTACTCTACTCTTAAATACATTTCATTTGATACCCATATTGCCCCAATCGGTAAACATGCCCGTTCGGGTGGGGTTTGGGAGGGGACATCTCCTTGGGTTATATGATCCTAAAATTTTATACCAATTTCGTGTTTTTTTGGTACCATAAGGTGGCATAAAAAATGTCGCTTAAATCGGTGCACCCATCTCCGAGATCTGGCGTTTTTGAAAATTGGAGTAAGGAGGAGGGTCCGCCCCCCCTTTGGATATCAAAAAATGTTGTACCCAGTATGGGGCACAAACTGTGTGCAAATTTCATTAAAATCGGTTCAGCCGCTTTGAGTCTATACGGAGCGCAACAATTTCATTTTTATATAATAGAAGATATTGGGTTGCCCAAAAAGTAATTGCGGATTTTTTAAAAGAAAGTAAATGCATTTTTAATAAAACTTAGAATGAACTTTAATTGAATATACTTTTTTTACACTTTTTTCTAAAGCAAGCTAAAAGTAACAGCTGATAACTGACAGAAGAAAGAATGCAATTACAAAGTCACAAGCCGTTGAAAAAATTTTTAACGCCGACTATATGAAAAATCCGCAATTACTTTTTGGGCAACCCAATATATAGGATTTGGTAACAATTTTATTTCTAAAGAAAAATTTTTCAATATTTTATTTTTGTAGAAAGTTTTGTCCAAAATTTTATTTTGGTAGAAAATGTTGTCAAAAATTTTTTCAACATTGAAAGAAAGGACACAAGTATGATTTAAGATTTTCTAAGGACATTTTTCGCTATGTGACTTTGCCATATTGAATTATTCCTTAGAAATATTCTTAAACATACCATCAACAGTTAGTCATAATTCATTGTTCTAAATATCCCAACAGCTGTACAATAAAAAAAAAATCCACTTCCTGTGCATCTTAGTCGTAGGGAAAAAAACCTCAGCCACGTTTTAATTGCCACTTAATTGAGTAATTTCACGCTTTAGACTTGAGGTGCTTTTGACAGATAGTCGGAGCTATAGAAAATGTTCTAAAAATGTTTTTTTCCCATTTGGCACTCATTCACACTCAGATGGCCGATTGAATAGACCACGCAGCACTCTTGGGGAAATGGCACGCAAAGGCGCAAAGAACGTAGCGAAACGAACCAATCATCGAACAATTTCAAAAATCCCATTTATGCTTTTGGCGTGGTAATTGTTTTCTTGGCGCGTTTTTTGGTTTTAAAAAATTTATTATTTTCTGTTTGCTATTGTTGTAAGGCCCCTCCTCATCCTCATCCCCCCGCTCTTAAGCAGGGGGAAAAAATTAAGGTTAATTTTTGGTACATGTTAACGTGGATTTTTTAGCCAACTTTTTTTTGTCTTCGCGGATGATTATGTCGGTTGCTGATGATGATGATGGTGGTGGTGGTGGTGGCCCAAAGGCGGCGAATTCCATTAACAATGAAAACAAAAATATTTTTTTTTTCGCTGTTGGCCTTTTATAAGAAGTGAATGAGTAAACCATTGACGAGAATGTGTTCAGAAGTGATTTGTATGCCATTGGTGTAATTTAAGTATGGCCAATGTTGTGGGCCTTGCACAGTGGTGGGAAATCAAAAAGCAAAAATTGTTGTGTGAATTTATAAATGAATTTACTATACTCTAGAAAATTTTGTGAACGTTTTATATCTATAGAAAAGGTTGCTAAATGTTCTTTTTTCAATTTGTTTTTTAGTTTTGTAGAGCTTTTATCGGTTCCCAGAAGATTTAATTTTTTCTAGCTCGACAGAAGTTTGGTATGTAGAAACAAGTAAAAAGGCGTTAAGTTCGACCGGGCCGAACTTTGGATACCCACCACCTCGGGAGTATGTGTAAACCACCTTTCATTAAGATCCGGTGAAAATTGTATAACTTATGTCCCATAGCAGTTATACCGAAATATGTTTCGCTATTTCATTTTTCAATTGTGTATAACAAAATATTGGTATTTTTAAGTAGCTATATCTAAACATAAACCGATCTGAACCATAGACAACATGGATGTCGAAAAGCTTAACATAAGTCACTATGTCAAATTTCAGTTAAATCGGATTATAAATGCGCCTTTTTTGGGGCCAAGACTTTAAATCGATAAGTCGGTCTATATGGCAGCTATATGCAAATCTCGACCGATCTAGACCAAATTGTAGAAATATGTGGAGGGGCTTAACTTAACTCTCTGTCGTAAATTTCGGCAACATCGGACAATAAATGCGCCTTTTTTGGGCCCAAATCATTAAATCGAGAGATCGGTCTATATGGCAGCTATAACCAAATCTGGGCCAAATTGACGTAGGATGTCGAAGGGCCTCACACAACTCACAGTCCCAAATTTCAGCGAAATCGGATAATAAATGTGGCCTTTATGTGCTAAGACCCCAAATCGGATGACCGGTCTATATAACAGCTATATCCAAATCTGGACCGATCTGGGCCAAATTGACGTAGGATGTCGAAGGGCCTAACACAAATCACTGTCCCAAATTTCAGCGAAATCGGATAATAAATGTAGCTTTTATGGGCCTAAGACCCTAAATCGGAGGATCGGTCTATATGACAGCTATATCCAAATCTGGACCGATCTGGGCCAAATTGACGTAGGATGTTGAATGGCCTCACACAACTCACTGTCCCAAATTTCGGCGACATCGAACCACAAATGCGCTTTTTAGGGCCCCAACACCTAAAACCGAGAGATCGGTCTATATGGCAGCTATAACCAAATCTGGCCCGATCTGGGCCGAATTGACGTAGGATGTCGAAGGGCCTCACACAACTCACTGTCCCAAATTTCGGCGACATCGGACCACAAATACGCTTTTTAGGGCCCCAACACCTAAAACCGAGAGATCGGTCTATATGGCAGCTATAACCAAATCTGGACCGATCTGGGCCAAATTGATGTAGGATGTCGAAGGGCCTCACACAACTCACAGTCCCAAATTTCAGCGAAATCGGATAATAAATGTGGCCTTTATGGGCTAAGACCCTAAAACCGAGAGATCGGTCTATATGGCAGCTATAACCAAATCTGGACCGATCTGGGCCAAATTGAAGAATGATGTCGAAGGGCCTAACACAACTCACTGTCCCAAATTTCAGCGAAATCGGATAATAAATGTGGCCTTTATGGGCCTAAGACCCTAAATCGGAGGACCGGTCTATATGACAGCTATATCCAAATCTGGACCGATCTGGGACTTTACACATTTTTACCGAATATGGTGTTGGTTGGATTATACTTGGATATAGCTACCATATGGACCGATCTACTGATTTACGGTCTTTTACCTATAAAAAGTTTATTCACTTTACAATTTCCCTGAATTTTGAAACAGTGAGCTGCGTTAGACCCTCGACGTCGGTGCTGGGTGTGGCCTAAATAGGACCATATTTCGATATTGATGCTACGGGTTCATGCATGGTGTATTTTCATCGAATTTTGTCGAAGTATGGTTAATATGTATAACCAAGGTGGGGGTATCCAAAATTCAGCCCGAACTTAATGCCTTTTTTTCTATTTCTTGCTGTCATCTTTTTTCACCATTCCTTCCCATTGTAGGTCGTGATTAAGGCGAACACCATTTCTTTGGAATACATTTTGCACGCACAACTTATTGAAGAATAATGTGTTCGTTTTGCTGTTGTTGTTAATGCTTTTGCTGGCGTTGTTGTTGTTGTTGTTTCGAGGAAAAATTACTTAACAATCAAAACACTTTTGACGACCAAAAAACACACACGATGCCAAATGTCAATGACAATTCATAAAAAAAAAATGGCCAACCAGTGTGTGACCAACAAACCTGCCTGGGAGCGCACTTGGCTGGCTTGTTATTGAAAGAATTTGCATAAAAACGTGCAGCTCATTTTTGCCATTAATGATGGTTAAACAGACCCTTAGGCTAGCAAAGTAACACACTTTAACAACACTTCTGAAAAAGAAGGTTTGCCACCGCCAACAGCTAAGGGCACTTTCCCATTATAATAATAGAAATACACCTTTCAAGGAGAAATTGAAATTCAAATGGAATATGGCCATAAGATAAACAGACGTCAATCTCATTATGAAAAGGTTTTGCCTATTCAATAATTGCAGATTGTTCAACTTAGCCCCATATTGCAAGAATATTGCTTGGGGGATTCTAGTGGTCTATCTAAGTCAAATCGAAGAACCATTTTATATGGAAGCTATAGCCAAATATGAAGCAATTTGGCACATTTGCAGTTGCCAATGAACTGCATCGATGAGAAGGGCTTATGCAAAATTTCAAGTGGGTATCCTTATATGTAGGAATCAAATTGGCAATTGATTGAGGCTTCAATGGTCTCAAGAAGTCATATCGGGATATATGGGTACTCAGGGAGGCCTATAAACACCATATTGACGAATTCGAATAACACTTGGCATGGATGTTTTAAGTCATAAGATAGGTTTTAGGGTCAAATTTCAACCAAATCAGTTGAAAATGTAGGATCCTAGGGGAACAAGAAGTCAAATCCGGGGATCGGTTTATATGGGGGCTATATCTGTTTATAGATCGATTCGGATTATACTTGTCATGGATGTTGGAAGTCATAAGTCTTTTCCAAAGTTCAGCCAAATCGGATAACTCCTAGGGGTTAAGGAAGTCAAATCGGAGTATCGGTTTATATGTGGGTTTTATCAGTTTATAGACCGACTAGGATCGTCGGTCCATGGATGTTAAAAGTCATAACACAAGTCTTTGTTTCAAATTTCAGCCAAATCGTATGAAAAGTGAGGCTCCTAGGGGGTCAAGAAGTCAAATGGGGGGGACCGGTTTGTAAGGTGGCTATATCTGTTTATATACCGATTAAGATAGTACTTTGTATGGATGTTGGAAGTCGCAACACAACTAAATTTGTTCCAAATTTCATCCAAATCGGATGAAAAATGAGGCTTCTAGGGCCTCAAGAAGTCAAATCGGGGGACCGGTTTATATGGGCGCAATATCTGTTTATGGACCGATTCGGATCGTACTTATGCTGGAAGTCATAACACAAGTCTCGTGCCAAATTTCAACCAAATAGGATGAAAATGGAGGCTTCTAGGGGCTCAAGAAGTCAAATCCGAGGATCGGCTAATAAGGGGGCTATATCTGTTTATATACCGATTCGGATCATACTTGGCATGGATGTTGGAACTCATAACACAAGTCTTTGTTCCAAATTTCAGACAAATCGGATGAAAAGTGAGGCTTGTAGGGCCTCAAGAATGCAAATCGGTGGATCGGTTTATATGCGAGCTATATCAGTTTATAGATCGACCAGGATCGTCATACCGACCAGTATCGTACTATGGACGTTGATAGACCGGCTAGGATCATATTTTGCATGAATGTCAAGAGTCATGACAATAAAGTCATGTCAGAAAGCTTTGATCCAAATTTCAGCCAAATCGGATGAAAATTAAGACTTCTAAGCGCTGAAGAAGTCAAATCCGGGGATCGGTTTATATGCGGGCTATATCAGTTTATAGACCGACTATGAACGTTGGAAGTCATAACACAAGTCTCGTTCCAAATTTCAGCCAAATCGGATGAAAATTGAGGGCTATATCTATTTATATACCGACCTCGGATGTTCGTTTGTTCCAAATTTCAGACAAATCGGATGAAAAGTGAGGCTTGTAGGGCCTCAAGAATGCAAATCGGTGGATCGGTTTATATGCGAGCTATATCAGTTTATAGATCGACCAGGATCGTCATACCGACCAGGATCGTACTATGGACGTTGGAAGTCATAACACAAGTCTTTGATCCAAATTTCTGCCAAATCTTGGGGCTTCTAAGGGCTGAAGAAGTCTAATCTATAATCTAGATATTGTATGTCATAACACAAGTTTTCTTGAGGCTTCTAGGGGCTCAAAAAGTCAAATCGGGGGATCGGTTTATATCTGAACCAATATGACTCATTTGCAATCCCTAACGACCAACATAAATAAGAAGTATCTGTGCAAAATTTCAAGCTACTAGCTTTACGCGTTCGACCACTATCGTGATTTCGACAGATGGATGGACCGACATGGCTTGATCGGCCCAGAATGTCGAGACGACGCGGAATATACATATTTAATGGGGTCTTAGACGAATATTTCGAGGTGTTACAAACGGAATGACTAGATTAATATAGGGTTGCCCAAAAAGTAATTGCGGATTTTTCATATAGTCGGCGTTGACAAATTTTTTCACAGCTCGTGACTCTGTAATTGCATTCTTTCTTCTGTCAGTCATCAGCTGTTACTTTTAGCTTGCTTTAGAAAAAAAATTTTAAAAAAGTATATTTGATTAAAGTTCATTCTAAGTTTTATTAAAAATGCATTTACTTTCTTTTAAAAAATCCGCAATTACTTTTTGGGCAATCCAATATATCCCCATATAGGATGGGGATATATTAATCTAGGTGGTGGGTATAAAAAATTTGCCATGTGAGAACGTGTGCAAAAAGTTAAGGCCTTAAAGTTGGTCAACTTGGTATTCCCGGCATTAAAACTAAAAAATGTTTAGATCGGACCATAGTTTGATACAGCTGTTATATAGACCGATCCGCCCATTTAGGGTCTTAAGCATGTAAATGCCTAATTTGTTACCCAATTTCGCTGAAATTTCGAACAGTGGGTTCTAATACGCCTCCCGTCATCCTAACTGAAAATGGTCTAGATGGGACTATATTTAGATATAGCTGCCATATAGACCGATCCGCTGATTTAGGGTCTTAACGTCATAAAAGCCGCATTTTTTACCCGATATTGCTGAAATTTGAAACAGCGAGTTGTATTTAACCTACCGACATCCTTACTGTAAATGGTCTAGCTCAGACCATATTTTGATACAACTCCCATAAAGACTGATCTTCTGATTTAGGGCCTCAAGCCCATTACTGTTGCAATTATTAACCGATTTCGGTATATATAGTTCGGATCGGACCATATATAGATGTAACTGCCATATAGAAAGATATGCCGATTTAGCATATTAAGCCCATAATAGCTGCATTTGGCTGAAATTGGGAAAAGTAAGTTGGTTTAGGCCTCCCGTCATTTGACCAGAATATGGTCCAGATCATACTTAGATATAGGGTCTTAAGCCCATAACCGCTGCATTTATTAACATTAATTCGTCTGAGACCCCATAAAGTATATATATTCTTGATCGTCGTGACATTTTAAATCGATCTAGCCATGTCCGTCCGTCTGTCCGTCCGTCCGTCCGTCTGTCTGTCGAAAGCACGCTAACTTTCGAAGGAGTAAAGCTAGCCGCTTGACAAAATGTCAAATACTTCTTATTAGTGTCGGTCGGTTGGGGTTGTAAATGGGCCATATCGGTCCATGTTTTGATATAGCTGCCATATAAACCGATCTTGGGTCTTGACTTCTTGAGCCTCTAGAGGGCGCAATTCTTATCCGATTGGAATAAAATTTTGCACGACGTGTTTTGTTATAATATCCAACAACGGTGCCAAGAACGGTTCAAATCGGGCAATAAACTGATATAGCAGCCATACTAACCGATCTTGGGTCTTGACTTCTTCAGCCTCTAGAGGGCGCAGTTCTTATCCGATTGGAATGAAATTTTGCACGACGTGTTTTGTTATAATACTCAACAACTGTGCCAAGTATGGTTCAAATCGGTTCATAACCTGATATAGCTGCCATATAAACCGATCAGGGATTTTGGGTTCTTGAGTTCGCAATTATTATCTGATTTGCCTGAAATTTTGTGCGGCGAATCCTCTCATGACCATCAACATACGTGCTTATTATGGTCTGAGTCAGTCTATAGCCTGATACAGCTCCCATAGGGCGCAATTCTTAAACGAATTGGCTGACATTTTACACAGGCCTCCAACATATAATTTAATAGTGGTCCGAACCGGACCATATCTTGATAACGCTCTAATAGCAGAGCAAATCTTTTTTTTCAACCTTTTTTTTTTGCCTAAGAAGAGATGCCGGGAAAAGAACTCGACAAATGCGATCCATGGTGGAGGGTATATAAGATTCGGCCCGGCCAAACTTAGCACGCTTTTACTTGTTTTACTTTTGATTTATAACTTCAAAATCTTAAATGTCTACACTTGTTTGAATTGACTCACATTTGAACTCCTCTGTGTAATCTTCGAAGAAATAACACCCCATAAAATTTACATATGAACAAAAGAGACAATATAAATCAATTTTGTGGTGCTTGGGTTTTTTTGTGGGTTGCTAAAATCCCTCCATTATTACTGGAAAAAAATATAAAATTATGCCAGTTTACTGACCTCATTATTATTTTAAGGTGATTGAAGAGAATTTGCATTTGTTTTTGCCTACCTTATTTGACTTTTCTCAGAATGTTCAAACAAATTTACGATGCCCATCATTATAAACCACCAAACCACCATTAGCCCAGATGTGTATCAATGCTGTTAATTGCTACTTTAAATAGAAGAATAAACCACAAAAAAAAGAACATGATTTCAGTTAACCGAAACCATATTTCCTCAGTGGTGTCCAACAAAACCATGACAGAAGAACTTCAAGAAAGGTAGCTGCGGGCTACCTACGAGCACATTAAAACTCAATAAAAAATCATTTTAATAATCACCAAAATACAATGAATCACCACGTATAAAATGAAAATAAAAGAAAAGAACAGAACAGCCTAGGCAAATTATGGGCCTACAATTTTCATATTATTAATTTTTTTCCAGTTATAAAAAAAGTCGTTATAATCGACCACAAAACATGGTGAATAGACAAAAGCAACTTACGTGTCTTATGACCATCTCTAATGGCAAAGATTTTGAGTCTGAGAAAGAGTTGCTGAATGATTTGTTTGACTTCTTAACGAGTTGTGAGTTCTTTTATAGACTTCATATTGAATTCGTCATTCTTTTGGCAATGTATGGAGATGTTCGTATGAGAATTCAAGAAATTTATAGACGAGAAAATTTCTTTAAAAGGTTTCACTTTTCTTTAATCATATCAGAGCAAATGTAAATTTACCCAGGAAAATGTTGTTAAGAATGAAAGTAGGAACTCTTTTCTTGTCTATCGATGAAAGAATTGGGTCCTCAATATGCAATATTCCCAGATTTAATTCTTTTGGCTTCTTTAGGTACTGCATACGTTTGAAATTTAAAAAAAAAAATCCTTAATGCCACCTATAGTTTAAGAAGTTGAAGCTCAAAATAGTTGCTTAATGCCACATATACTCGTAGTATAAGGTAATTGAAACTCAAAATAATTCCTTAATCCCACCTATGGTATAGGGTATTTAAAAATCATTTCAACTCAACTTTTGGTCATAACCCCCTTTGGATTGCAGCCAATCTCAAAAAAGTGGCAAACATACTCCCAAACAATGCTTAGCAAATATGTATGCCTTAAATTTTAAATATTTTCATATTTAACTCTAAAACAAGTAAAAAGGCGTTAAGTTCGGCCGGGCCGAACTTTGGATACCCACCACCTCGGGTATATATGTAAACCGCCTTTCGTCAAAATCCTGCGAAAAATGTAGCCCCATAGCAGCTATATCGAAATATGTTCCGATTTGGAACAAATACTAATAAGTACAAGTCATTGTTCAATTGTGAATAACAAAATATTGGGTACGTCTAAAAATAAACCGATCTGAACCATATATGACACGGGCGTCGAAAAGCCTAACACAGTCACTGTGTCAAATTTCAGTGAAATCGAATTATCAATGCGCCTTTTATGGGCGCAAGACCTTAAATCTAGAGATTGGTCTATATGGCAGCTATATTCAAATCTGGACCGATCTAAGCCAAATTGAAGAAGAATGTCGAAGGGCCCAACACAACTCACTGTCCCAAATTTTGGCAACATCGGAAAATAAATGCGCCTTTTATAGGCCCAAAGCCTTAAATCGAGATATCGGTCTCTATGGCAGCTATATCTAAATCTAGACCGATCTGGGCCAAATTGAAGAAGAATGTCGAAGGACCTAACACAACTCACTGTCCCAAATTTTAGCAAAATCGGATAATAAATGTGGCTTTTATGGGTCTAAGACCGTAAATCGGCGGATCGGTCTTTACGGCAGCTATGTCCAAATCTGGACCAATCTGTGCCATATTACAGAACAATGTTGAGGGGCTTTACATTTCTCAATGTCACAAATTTCAGCAAAATCGGATAATAAATGTGGCTTTTATGGGCCCAAAGCCTTAAATCGAGATATCGGTCTATATGGCAGCTATATCTAAATCTAGACCGATCTGGGCCAAATTGAAGAAGAATGTCGAAGGACCTAACACAACTCACTGTCCCAAATTTCAGCAAAATCGGATAATAAATGTGGCTATTATGGTCCTAAGACCGTAAATCGGCGGATCGGTCTATATGGCAGCTATATCCAAATCTGGACCGATCTGTGCCATATTACAGAACTCTGTTGAGAGGCTTAACATTACTCACTGTCACAAATTTCGACGACATCGGAAAATAAATGCGCCTTTTATAGGACCAAAGCCTTAAATCGAGATATCGGTCTATATGGTAGCTATATCCAAATCTGGACCGATCTGGACCAAATTGAAAAAGAATGTCTAAGGGCCTAACGCAACTCACTGTCCCAAATTTTGGCAAAATCGGACAATAAATGCGCCTTTTATGGGCCCAAAGCCTTAAATCGAGAGATCGGTCCATATAGCAGCTATATCCAAATCTAGACCGATCTGGGAAAAATTGAAGAAGAATGTCGAATGACCTAACACAACTCACTGTCCCAAAGTTTGGTAAAATCGGACAATAAATGCGCCTTTTATGGGCCCAAAGCCTTAAATCGAGAGATCGGTCTATATAACAGCTATATCCAAATCTGAGCCGATCTGGTCCAAATTAAAGAAGGGTGTCGATGAACCTAACACAACTCAATGTTCCAAATTTCAGCAAAATCGGATAATAAAAGTGGTTTTTATGGGCCTAAGACCCTAAATCGGCGGATGGGTCTACATGGGGGCTATATGAAGATATAGTCCGATATGGAAAGAATCTGTGCAAAATTTTAGCTCCATATCTCTATTTGTAAAGACTGAAGCGTGATTTCAACAGACAGACGGACGGGCCTGGCTAGATCGGATAGATTCTTGCGCTGATCAAGAATAGGGTCGGAAATGGATATTTCGATGTGTTTCAAACGCAACGACAAAATGAATATACCCCCATCCTTCGGTGCTGGGTATAAAAACTCCAAAAATATTTTTTTCGCCTCATTAAAAACTCATATTTTAGGCTTATTTGTTTCTCTTTTCCTGAAGATTAAGTTTTCTCAAACAAAGAAGTTCAAAGGGCTTGAGTTGTACAACATGGACAATGGACGTTGGATATACAGAGAATCTTAAATTGATTGATTTGTATGTGTCAAAAACTAAGCAATAAGCCGAAACCTTAGTTTATTTAAGAGGCCAATGAACTCTGGCGAAGACTTAGGTTAATAAACTATACAGCCATTGCAAAGCTGGGATTGGGTTTGGTTAGATTCGAAGAGGATGAGGCCACTATAAGTGTCTTAGCATACGCGTAAGTCATCGTATGGCTTATTGTGATTTTTATACCCTCCACCATAGAATGGGGGGTATACATACTTCGTTATTTCATTTGTAAAAACTAGAAATATGCGTCTAAGACCCCATAAAGTATATATATTCTTGATCGTCATGACATTTTAAGTCCATCCATCTCCGCTCGTCCGTCCGTCTTTCGAAGGAGTAAAGTTAGGCGCTTGAAATTTTGCACAAATACTTCTTATTAGTGTAGTTCGTTTGGGATTGTAATTGGTCCAAACCGGTCCATGTGTTGATACAGCTGCCATATCAACCGATCTTGGGTCTTGACTTCTTAAGCTTCTAGAGGGCGCAATTCTTATTTGATTTGGCCGAGATTTTCCACGTGGTGTTTTGGTATGACTCCCAACAACTGTGCCAAGTATGGCCGAAATCAGTCCATATTCTGATATAGCCGCCATATAAATCGATCTTCCGATAAGACTGGTCCAAACCGGTCCATGTGTTGATACAGCTGCCATATCAACCGATCTTGGGTCTTGACTTCTTAAGCTTCTAGGGGGCAAAATCGGATAATAAATGTGGCTTTTATGGGCTTAAGACCCTAAATCGGCGGATCGGTCTATATGGGGAATCTGTGCAAAGTTTTAGCCCAATATCTCTATTTTTTAAAGACTGTAGCGTGATTTCAACAGACAGACAGGTATTTCCGACCCTATTTACTTTATAGGGTCGTAAATGGATATTTCAAAGTGTTGCAAACGGAATGGCAAAATCAATATACCCGCATCCTTCGGTGGTGGGTGTAATAAAATTTAGATCAAGTGTTGAAAATATTTTTTCTACGCACCACCATAGGATGGGGGTATACTAATCGAGTCACTCCGTTTGTAACATCTCGAAATATTCGTCTAAGGCCCTATAAAGAAAATATATTCTTGATCGTCTCGACGTTCTGAGTCGACATAGCCATGTCCGTCCGTCCGCCTGTCGAAATCGCGATTGAGGTCGAACGCGTAAAGCTAATCGCTTTAAATTTTGCACCGATGTAGATCGTTGGGGATTGCAAATCGTCCATATCGGTTCATGTTTAGATATAGCTCCCATATAAACCGATCTCCCGATTTGACATCTTGAGCCCTTGGAAGCCGTAATTTTTTTAAAATTTCGCTGAAATTTTGCATGTGGTGTTCTGTTATGACTTCCTACAACTGTGCCAAGTAAGGTCTACATCGGTCTATAACCTGATATAGCTCCTATATAAACCGATCTCCCGATTTGACTTCTTGAGACCCTGGAAGCAGCAATTTTTGTCCGATTTGGTCAAAATTTTGAATGTAGTGTTTTGTTATGATTTGCTACAACTATGCCAAGTACGGTACAAATCGGTCTATAACCTGATGTAGCTCCCATATTAACCGATCTCCCGATTTGACTTCTTGAGCCCCTGGAAGCCTCAATTATTGTCCGATTTGGTCGAAAATTAGCATGTAGTGTTTTGTTATGATTTCCTACAACTATGCCAAGTACGGTACAAATCGGTCTATAACCTGATATAGCTCTCATATAAACCGATCTCCCGATTTGACTTCTTAAGCCACTGGAAGCCGTTATTTTTGTCAAATTTGGCTGAAATTTTGCATGTGGTGTTCTGTTATGACTTCCTACAACTATACCAAGTAAGGTCTACATCGGTCTATAACCTGATATAGCTCCTATATAAACCGATCTCCCGATTTGATTTCTTGAGCCCCTGGAAGCCGCAAAATTCGTCCGATTTGGTCGAAATTTTGCATGTGGCGTTCTGTTATGACCTCCTATAGCTGTGCCAAGTAAGGTCTACATCGGTCTATAACCTGATATAGCTCTCATATAAACCGATCTCCCGATTTGACTTCTTAAGCCACTGGAAGCCGTTATTTTTGTCAAATTTGGCTGAAATTTTGCATGTGGTGTTCTGTTATGACTTCCTACAACTATACCAAGTAAGGTCTACATCGGTCTATAACCTGATATAGCTCCTATATAAACCGATCTCCCGATTTGACTTCTTGAGGCCCTGGAAGCCGCAAAATTTGTCCGATTTGGTCGAAATTTTGCATGTGGCGTTCTGTTATGACCTCCTATAGCTGTGCCAAGTAAGGTCTACATCGGTCTATAACCTGATGTAGCTCCCATATTAACCGATCTCCCGATTTGACTTCTTGAGCCCCTGGAAGCCTCAATTATTGTCCGATATGGTCGAAATTTTGCATGTAGTGTTTTGTTATGATTTCCTACAACTATGCCAAGTACGGTACAAATCGGTCTATAACCTGATATAGCTCTCATATAAACCGATCTCCCGATTAGACTTCTTGAGTCCTTATAAGTCGCAATTTTTGTCCGATTAGGCTGACATTTTGGATGCGATGTTTTGTTACGATTTCCAACAACTGTGCCAAATAATGCCCAAATCAGACTATAACCTGATATAGCTCCCATGTAAACCGGTCTCTCGAACATCCTTGTTCGGTCTCTAGAAGCTTTAATTTCTGCTGGTTTGACAGAAGTTTGGTATGTTGAATAAAAGTATGTCCTATAAATTTTTAGCAGAATCCATGGTGGTGGATTCCCAAGATTCGGCCCGGCCGAACTTAGCATTGTATTTTTCACGTACCTTATGCTCGCAAAAGTGAAATTTTCTGCAATACATCTATCGCTCTACTCTACCATGAAAGCAGTCATAAATCATTATAATCTTTAATATTGCGTGTGGTGATTTTTCATAATTTTTCTCCTCTGCTCTGTTTCATTTCGCCTATAATAGATTTTGGTTTTTCTTTTCGTTTTTTTTTTCGGGGAAAGTTTCATAGTTGCGTGATTGCTAGCGTATGTAAGCCGCAAATTGCTTGAAAACAAATAAAATTGAAAGTTGTTGGTCTTTTTTTTCTTTTTTTGTGGGCGTTAGGCGATGATAGTGGAAATGGAATTGCATTTCCATCATGTTTACATGAAAATCTGATAGAACTAATGTAAATGAACGTAGAAAATTGTTTAGTTTAATAGCGGAGAGGAAAAATGCTTTGCAATGCCCATTGAATTATTGGAGACAATTGAGAAAAAAAAACATTGCCTGAAAACCACATGCGCTACAATTATTTTGTTCAAATTTAGTTCAGGGTTAATGAATGTGTGGGTGCCGTGTCATTGCGTACATATATTTTATGCCGAACAGGAAACGGAAGTATAGTCAGAGCAAGAAGGATATGGTATGCATACCTTTTAGGTATATTTGTGCAAATATTTAGCAAACGTGTTTCATGTGTATTGGTTTCAAGTTACAGTGTTTGTAGGAAATACTTTATTTGTAGCAAAACGTTTTGCATGTATAAGGTTATTTGTCATTTTTTTTACTACACCTTCAACTATAGGAGTAGGGTGTATTGTCATCGTCATTCGGTGTGGCTCTAAAGAAAAAATCGTTATCCTTTAGAGGATGAAATTTGAAACTTTTGTTCTGTTATGACTTTCAATATTCATACTACTAAATAAGGCATAGAAGATACTTCTCTCAATTTAATGAGTGCAATGAGCTCTTCATACCAATTATGGAATATAGTCGTATCGATTGCTGTATAGGGTAAGGGTTGCGCCCGGGATATATGGCTTAAATTTTACACTTTATGTTCTATTCATGCTTAGTTTGGTCTAAATTGTATGGCTTAAGCTAAATATGGCCAAAAACCTATAAAAAACAAGCTCTGGAGCATAACTCTTAAGCAATTTTTCCACAATTTAGCATTTTGAGTTCTTTACGACTTCCAAAGCACATAACAACTATGGATGGAATCGGATCATATCCTGACATAGCTCCAATTTAAGTCATATTCTCGTTTTTAATCAAAATAACATCTTACTCACAAACCAACACGCCATTTTCTCTTAATTCCTAAAAATTCCGGATGTAAAATATTCTATTACTCTTATTACTGGAGTGTCTTTTGTGTGGCCCTCATTAAACTAAAAAAAAATCGGCTTTCTCAATTTCATCTGCTGCCACAAGACGGATGTTTGTGATTGTTTTACTGATTTTTGAAGTGATTTTCCTTTTGATTTACAGTTATTTCTTTCAAGGATTCACTTTTAAGAGCCTGCCAACGAAGCAAGACATTTAATGTATCCTTGCTCAGTGTTACAAATGAAGAAAGGGACCAAGTCAATATTTACTTTGCCATTTTCCATTTCCCGTTTGTGCGTTTAACAGTCATTGATTTAAAAATGTCGAAGTGATGAATGGGCCATTGGAAAAAACATCTAAAAGCACCACGTTGCCGCAGGCACCAGCGGAGGGAAGTTTTGCAAATTTAAGGCTTTAAGGATATTAAGATATTAAACTTAAAATAAAATAAAATAAAATAAAATAAAAAAAAATAAAATAATATGAAACAAAATAAAATAAAAAAAAAATAAAATAAAATAAAATAAAATAAAATAAAATAAAATAAAATAAAATAAAATAAAACAAAATAAAATAAAATAAAATAAAATAAAATAAAATAAAATAAAATAAAATAAAATAAAATAAAATAAAATAAAATAAAATAAAATAAAATAAAATAAAATAAAATAAAATAAAATGAAATAAAATAAAATAGAATAAAATAAAATAAAATATAATAAAATAAAATAAAATAAAATAAAATAAAATAAAAAAAAAATATAATAAAATAAAATAAAATAAAATAAAATAAAATAAAATAAAATAAAACAAAATAAAATGAAATAAAATAAAATAAAATAAAATAAAAATAAAATAAAATAAAATAAAATAAAATAAAATAAAATAAAATAAAATGAAATAAAATAAAAAAAAAATAAAAAATAAAATAAAGTAAAATAAAATAAAATAAAATAAAATGAAATAAAATAGAATAAAATAAAATAAAATAAAATAAAATAAAATAAAATAAAATAAAATAAAATAAAATAAAATAAAATAAAATAAAATAAAATAAAATAAAATAAAATAAAATAAAATAAAATAAAATAAAATAAAATAAAATAAAATAAAATAAAATAAAATAAAATAAAATAAAATAAAATAAAATAAAATAAAATAAAATAAAACAAAATAAAATGAAATAAAATAAAATAAAATAAAATAAAATAAAATAAAAAAAAATAAAATAAAATAAAATAAAATAAAATAAAATAAAATAAAATAAAATAAAATAAAACAAAATAAAATGAAATAAAATAAAATAAAATAAAATAAAATAAAATAAAAAAAAATAAAATAAAGTAAAATAAAATAAAATAAAATAAAGTTATAATAAAATAAAATAAAATAACATCGAATTATAAAATGAAATTAAATAAAAACAAGTATAAAGGCGTTAGGTTCAGCCGGACCGAACTTTGTATACCCACCACCTCGAGTATATATGTAAACCACCTTTCATCATAATCCGGTGAAAAATGCATAATTTATGCCCCAACAGCAGCTTTATCGAAATATGGTCAGATTTGGACCAAAATCGGCACGGATATTGAGAGGTCTGATAAGTACCAGTCATTGTTCAATTTTGTAGAACAAAATATTGGTATTTTTGGTAGCCATATCTAAATATAGACCGATCTGAACCATATACGACACGGACGTCGAAAAGCCTAACATAAGTCACTTTGTCAAATTTCAGCGAAATCTGACACTAATTGGGCTTTTATGGGCCCAAAACATTATATCGAGAGATCGGACTATATGGCAGCTATATCCAAATCTGGACCGATCTGGGCCACATTGAAGAAGAAAGTTGAAGGGCCTAACACAACTCACTGTCCCAAATTTCGACGATATCGGACAATAAATGCTCCTTTTATGGGCCCACGACCTTAAATTGAGAGATCGGTCTATATGGCAGCTATATCCAAATCTGGGCCGATCTGTGCCATTTTGCAGAAATATGTCCAGAGGCTTCACTTAACTCACTGTCCCAAATATCGGGAAAATCGGATAATAAATGCGCCTTTTATGGGTCAAAAAACTTAAATCGAGGGATCGGTCCATATGGCAGCTATGTCCAAATTTGAACCGATCTGGGCCAAATTGAAGAAGAATATCGAAAAGCTTTACACAACTCACTGTCTCAAATTTTGGCGAAATCGGATAATAAATGTAGCTTTTATGGGATCAAGACCTTAGATCGAGAGATCGGTCTATATAGCAGCTATATCTAAATCTGGGCCGATCTGTGCCATTTTGCATCGAGAGGCTTAACTTAACTCACTGTCTCAAATTTTGGCGAAATCGGATAATAAATGCACCTTTTATGGGATCAAGACCTTAAATCGAGAGATCGGTCTATATGGCAGCTATATCCAAATCTAGACCGATCTTGGCCAAATTGAAGAAGGATGTCGACTAGGCTAACACAGTCGAGCTATATCAGTTTATAGACCGATTTGGAACGTATTTGGCTCCATTGTTGGCTTGCATTGTTGTGCAAAATTTCAGCATAATCGGATGAAAAGCTTCCAGGGGGTCAAGAAGTCAAATCGGGGGATCGGCGTATGTGGTAGCTATATCAGGTTCTTGGCCAATTTGAACCGTACTTGGCACAGTTGTTGGAAGTCAACTGTGCCAAGTACGGTTCAAAATGTCAGCCATGCAAAATGTTAGCCTTCATGGGCTCAAGAAGTCAAATCGGGAGATCGGTTTATATGGGAGCTATATCCAAATCTGAACCGATATGGCCCATTTGCAATCCATAATGACCTACATCGATATCAAGTATCTGTACAAAATTTCAAGCAGCTAGCTCTACGCGTTCAACCGATATCGTGATTTCGACAGACGGAAGTACGGACCGACGGATTTTGGCTAGTTCGAATCTGAATTTCGAGAAGAATAAGAATATGAATAATAAGAAAAGAGCGTGCTAAATTCGGCCGGGCCGAACCCTATATACCCTCCACCGCGGTATTTCTTTTAGGCAAACAAAGAACAATGAATAAGAACTGTTATGCTTTTGGAGCTATATCAAGTTATAGTCCGTTTCGGCACAAAAATGAATTGAATGTTAAAGACCATAGAAGAAGTCGTAGAAGTCTTTGTGAAATATTTCAGTCCATTCGGTTAAGAATTGCGCCTTGTAGGGGCTTAAGAAGAAAAAACGGGAGATCGATTTATATGGGAGCTATATCAAGCTACACATCGATTCAGACCATATTAGAGATGTATGTTGAAGGTCATGGGAGAAGCCGAAATCCAATGAGAGTAGCGCCCTCTAGAGGCTCAAGAAGTCAAGATCCCAGATCCATTTATATGGCAGCAATATCAACTTATGCTCCGATTTGAACTTTACTTATCGCTGTTGTTAGAAGTCATAATAAAACACAGCATGCAAAATTTCAGCCAAATCGGGTGAGAATTGCGCTCTCTAGCGGCTCAAGAAATCAAGACCCAAGATCGGTTTATGTGGCAGCTATACAAGGTTTCAGACGGATTTAATCCATTCATAGCACTGTTGTTGGAAGTCATACCAAAACACCACGTGCAAAATTACAGCCAAATCGGATAAGAAGTGCGCTCTCTAAAAGCGGAAGAAGTCAATACCCAAGATCTGTTTATATGGTAGCTATATTAGGTTATGAACCGATTTGAACCATACTTTGCAAAGTTATTGGTGATACCAAAGCACCACGTGCAAAATCTCAGTCAAATTGGACGAGAATTGCACCCTCCAGAGGCTCAAGAAGTCAAGACCCAAGATCGGTTTATATGGCAGCTATATCAAAACATGGACCAATTTGGCCAATTTACAATCCCAACCGACCTACACTAAAAAAAGGTTTTTGTGCCAAATTTTAAACGCCTGGCTTTACTCCTTCGAAAGTTAGCGTTCCTTCAACAGACAGACGGATGGACGGACATGGCCAGATCAACTTTAAATATAATGACGATCTAGAATATATATATTTTATGGGGTCTTGGACGCATATTTCCATTTGGTTCAAACAGAATGACGAAATTAGTATACCCCCATCCTATGGTGGAGGGTAAAATAAAATGATTGAAATATGGCCCGATCTAGACTAAAGCCAGTACGGACGTGAAGCGTTTAACGCAGCTCACCATTCCAAAAAATCTGCGATAAGCTATTTATGGGTAAAATCCTGTAAATGGTGAGATCGGTATATATTGCAGCTATTTCAAAATATAATCCGATCTGAAACCTTCTCTTTCCGGGTGATCAAGGATCTAATAAAGCTTACAGTGTCACATTTCAGAGAAATCGACTAATAATTGCAGCTCACTCTCGTGGACCTTTTACCCTGAATCCCGGGTGATCAAGGATCTAATAAACCTTACAGTATCACATTTCAGAGAAATCGGAAAATAATTGCAGCTCACTCAAGTGGGCCGTGTACCTTGAGTCGGGAGATCTTTCATAATGAAAGCTATATCTAGATATTATGCGATCTAGAGCATATTTGATACAGATGTCCAAGGTACTATGACAACACACTTTGCCAAATTTCAGCGCCATTGGGTATTAAATGCGATACCAATAGCTTTTATATAATGTTCGATCTGGACCATATTTCATACTGATATAGAGGGTCCCAAAACTCACAATGTCAAATTTCAGCGAAATTGGGTAATAAATGAGGCTTCTGTGGGCCCAATACCTTAAATCGGAAAAGTGGTACATACTGCTGCTACATCCAAACACAGATCGATCTGAACCATAGTTGGTATGGATGTCAAGGGTCTTAACATAACTCGTTGTGCCGAATTTCAGTAAAATCGGCTTAAGATGCTTATATGGCCCAAAAATTTTAAAGAGTAAGATCGGTATATATGGTAGCTATTTCCAAATATAGTCCAATCTGGACCATTGTCGTTACGGATGTCAAGGGTCCTAACATAACTCCCTGTGCCAAATTTTAATGAAATAGGGTAATAAATAAGTCTCCAATGGGCATAAATTTGGAAATCGGTATATATATATATCGTCAGCTATATCCAAATGTAGCCCAATCTGGCCCATGTTCGGTACGGACGTCAAGGGACCTCATTTCAGCGAAAAATCCCATATAGCCACCCTGGCGTAGAGGATAGCATGTCCGCTAATGACGCCGAACATTTGGGTTAAAATCACGGCGTAAACACCAGAAAAACGTTCAGCGGTGGTTATCCCCTAACTAATGCTGTCTATATTTGTATCCTGTCTCCTGTCATGTTTAAACTTCTCCATCAAGTGGTGTCGCTATGGGGCACGACGTTTGGAATCGGCATAAAAAATGAGGCCCGTTATCATTGAGCGTAAAGTTAAATAGGACTGCACTCATTGATATGAGAGAAGTAACCCCTGTTCCTTAATGGAATGTCCATTTGGTTTGTTTTCCCCTCGCATTATGGGGCAACTCAGAAGGATGTTATAAGCGAGAGCTTCCAGCAGTCAGCTATTTCAGACGTCTGCTGTTATCCAGAATGTCAAGATTATTAAAATGACAGGAGGGAATACCGATACGGATAGAGCTGTTCACTCATACACCTGTGGCTTCTCCTCGCAATTGCGGGGCGACAACATCAAGTGTGCCCGAAAGTTTACAACTTCTTCACGTCACCAAAAACGTCCTCCTTCCCTAGTGTTCAGCGCAACGTCATACACACATCATGGCAATGTATAGTCAGGAAGACCATGGATGGCCTTTCTGACCTGCGAAACACTCGAACCCTTTAACTCACGGCTTTAGCTCACGTCTCATTATCGTGGTTATTGTAGATTATGTCTACCCCACCAAGAAGTTGGGACAATGTTTCTCCATTGTCCGAACTTCTTAAACGCCACTTTCACCGTCATTGCTTGATGGTCTCGGACTTAGTAGAGCCTGATAGCCTTTCTCATGGATCGATGAGTTACCAAATCACATGACCGGCCGCCAGAGCCTTAACCGCCGCTAGAGTTCTTTCCACGTGTAGCATGAAAGTCCTATCGTACAGTGGCTCCATCATCGATACCATTTCAGGGGCTTTTCGAAAAGACGCTACACTCATCCAGAAGCTTATATGAGTCCCTAATCCCATGAAAATGTACATGAATGAAATTCTACCAAAGAATTAAACACCAAACCGATGGCTTTGGTGCTGGCACATCCTCCTGCAGAGACAAAGAAGGAAATCTGCTAACTGCCACAGATAGCAGGCTGAGGATATGGAAAGAAAATTTTACCCAACTGCTTGTGTCCGACTTTGGCGGCGAAGAGGATACCGCAGAACCAATCATTGATGATGGTTTAGATTGTTTACCTCCAAGTCAGAATGAGGTGACCCGTCTAAAGAACAACAAAGCAGCGGTTAACCAGTCGGTTCCTGCTGCCTTGTTGTTCTTTAGACTATTTAAAAGAACAACAAGGCAGCGGTTAACCCGTCGGTTCCTGCTGCCTTGTTGTTCTTTAGACAATTTAAAACCGGAGGCTACACGCTGATAGGGCGCATGCACCAGCTTATCTGCGCAATCTGGCCAGAAGACCGTATACCCGATGATTGGAACCTCAGCATACTATGTCCCGTAACAAATAGACATGGTTTCGTAACTTTTAATAAAAGTATACACTATCAAAACTAAGATATAAACTTCAATATAAAACAAGGTGTGAAATCTTACCACAAATTACTTTAACTTATACACCATTCATTCTGGGAGTTGAGGAATCAATGATTTTTTTTAAACCCTTGTTTTCTTTTGCTCTAGCCCAAAAATAAAAAAAAAATTATAAGTTGCAAAACAAATTTTTTAAACGTTTTTCTCTTCTTCAATTTTATTTTTTTTTTAAATTGCTGCCAGCAACCTGAATCTGCTTGAAAATTGCAATTTAATTGCTTATCAAACTCAGTGCACTAAAAATCTGCATCAACTGCAAATTACAAATGCTTGTATAGCAGAGGGAAGATGATTACTCTTGGTGGGTCGGTCAGTCGGTCGTTTGGTCGGTCATCTTTCAAAGTGTCCATTGCCATGCCATGCATTTAAGTGGTCGCTGGTGGTGGTTCTTCGATCAACCAGTAAACTACCATCCATGATATGGTTGGTTAATCACTTTCCGGGCACTGTATGCCGTTGCTGTATACTTATAGACCATGTCACGTTTTGATTATGACAACCTATTGGTTACCAAGAGAGTTTTCTTTAGCTGCGGTCTATTCAAATTTCCCCTTAAATGCTCTACACTATTATCTTCACTTATTAAAGTCCATTTAATTTTCAGTTAATAAGTATTTTTGAAAACAAACCAAGTATAACTGCTGCTGTTTGGGTAGGAAATTATAGGAAAAATATGTGCTATGGTTAGCTTGTAATTCTATTCCAGTTAATGTGAGACCGTTTGCTGGGTGTTTTACTTCTGGCATGCTAAACATTCCACAAACTATAAAATATAAATATCATGTTTGGTAAATTGAGGTTTATTTTGAAGCACAAGTTTGGTGTTATATTTGCAAACATTGAAATATTTCCATGAATTTTTGGTAAAAAAAAAATCATTTGGTGTTTTGATGCCTTCTATATTTGAAAAAAAGGCTATTAATTCACTTCATTGTCTACATGTACGGTTTTATGTAATATGTGTTAAAATATCCTTTTCGGCGCTAGGTTGTTATAAAACACAAAGCAAAAATTTTTTTACAGAAAAAAATTAGGTTTTTTTTAAATAAGAGGATTGTATTACTTATTTAAATAAATTTTTTCAATATATTTACATTTTTCTTTAATTTAGCGCAGAGGTTAGCATGTCCGCCTATGACGCTGAACGCCTGAGTTTAAATGCTGGCGACACCATCAGAAAAAATTTTCAGCAGTGATTTTCCCCTCCTAACGCGGGCAACATTTGTGAGGTACTGTAAATTCCAAATTTTGCCCACGAACATTCCACTAAGGAACAGGGGCAAAGTTCTCACATATCAATGAGTGCAGTCCGATTCAAGTTTTAAGCTCAATGGTAAGGGTCCTCCTTTTTATAGCCGAGCCCGAACGGCGTGCCGCAGTGTGACACCCCTTTGGAGAGAAGTTTTACATGGCATAGTACCTCACAAAATTTATATTTTTATTTGTAAAAGTCGGGCGGTGCTGACTATATCTATATATGCTATATCGAAATCAGAATCGCTTTTGACGAACTTCGGCAGAGGTGAATTTCGACAGAGTGTTTGTTCTTCTAGCCGAACTTAGAAAATAATGCCAAGGGCCTCGATCTTTTGCGCCTTTTCTCCAATTCTCGGCACCTAGTCTCCAAATGTTTATCTCCACTTGGTGTTTCCACCGGAGTTATGGTCTTTACCTTCTAGCGTTTACCTCAATTTCATGTGCTGGCTTTTAGCTGGCTTTTCTGCATTAATCCTGACCTATCATTTACATGAACTAGCCAGAGTAATCCAAGTATTGCATTGTGAACAATGAATATTTCTTTCAAACACTCCAAGTAGTGCTTCGTATAGTTTCGCAGGTAGCCATAAAGCGAAACCAAATAAAAATAAATATAGCAACAGTATCTTCTGTATGAAAAAGCGTATACAATCTACGCTATCTCGAGGAAAAGGGTACAAAATACCCTATCACTAGGGAAAGGGTATACTCCTCTTTCTCTAGGCATGGGGTAAAAACTACCATTAATTAAGGTAAATGGGATTAAAACAAACCTTTCTCTTACCGTTTACCTTTCACTTACCGTTTACAAAGAAAAGTTTTTAAAAAATACCTTTTCCCAAGGAAAATGGTAAAAAACCATCCTATTCCAATGCAAAAGGTATAAAAACTGCCCTATCCCAGGGGAAAAGGTATAAAAACTACCCTATCCTAAGAAAAAGGGTATACAAACTAAAATATCTTAATGGAAAGGGTATAAAAACTACCCTATCCCAAGGGAAAGGGTATAAAAACTACCCTATTCTAAGAGAAAGGGTATAAAGACTACCCTATCCTAAGGGAAAGGGTATAAAAACTAAAATATCCTGAGGGAAAGGGTATAAAAACAACTGTTTTTTTCTAAGAAAAAACTACCCTTTTCCCAAGGAAAATGGTAAAAAACCATCCTTTTCCAATGCAAAAGGTATAAAAACTACCCTATACCAAGGAAAAGGGTATAAAAACTACCCTATCCCAAGGAAAAGGGTATAAAAACTATCATATTCCAAGGGAAAGTATATAAAAACTACCCTATCCTCAGAGAAAGGGTATAAAATCTACCCTATCCTAAGAGAAAGGGTATACAAATTACATTATCCTAAGGGAAAGGGTATAAAAACTAGCCTATCCCAAGGGAAAGGGTATAAAAACAACCTATTTTCTAAGAAAAAACTACCCTATCCCAAGGGAAAGGGTATGAAAAAACTCTATCCCAAGGGAAGGGATAAAAAATACTCTATCCCAAGGAAAAGGGTAACAAAATACTCTATTCCAAAGGATGAGGTATAAAAATACCCTACCCCAAGAGAAAGGGTATAAAAATACCCTACTCCAAGGGAAAGGGTATAAAAATACACTACTCCAAGGGAAAGGGTAGTTTTTATAACTACCCTTTGCCAAGAAAAAGGGTAAAAAACTACCCTATCCCAAGGGAAGGGTTATAAAAATACCCAATTCCAAGGAAAAGGGTATAAAAATACCCTATACCAAGCGAAAGGGTATAAAACTACCCTTTGGAACGAAAAAGGGTATAATAACTACTATTGGCCAAGAACAAGGATATAAAAACGACACTTTTCCAAGAAAAAGGGTAAAAACTACCCTTTCCCAAGGGGAAGGGTAAAAAACAACCCTATCCCAAGGGAAAGTGTATAAACAGTAACCTATCCCAAGGAGGAGCGTATAAAAATACCCTATACCTAGGGAAAGGGTATAAAAATTACCCCTTAGCAGGAAAAGGGGTATAAAAACTACCCTTTTCCAAGAAAAAGGGTATAAAAACAACCCTCTGTCAAGAAAAAGTGTAAAAAAAACTACCCTATCCTAAGGAAAAGGGAGTAAAACTGTCCTATCCCAAGGGAAAGGGTGTAAAACTAATATATCCCAAGGAATAGGGTAAACAAATCTACCATATCCCTAGGAAAAGTGTAAAAAACTACCCAATCCCAAGGGAAAGGGTAAAAAAATACTCAAATCCAAGGAAAAGGTTAAAACCCTACCCTATACCAAGGAAAAGGGTAAAAACTACCCTACCTCAAGGGAAAGGGTAAAAACTACCCTATTATAAGGGAAAGGGCAAAGAATTACCCTTCTATAAGGAAAAGTGTAAGAGAATACAACCTTTTTCCATTGAAAAGGGTATAAAAATACCCTTTGCTAAAGAAAGGGTTATAAAAACTACCCTTTGCCAAAGAAAAGGGAACAAAAATACCCTTTTCCGAAAAAGGGTATAAAAACTACCTTTTCGCAAGAAAAAGGGTATAAAAACTAAAATTTTCAAAGGAAAAGGGTATAAAAATACTCTATACCAAGGGAAAGGGTATAAAACTACCCTTTGGGAGGAAAAAGGGTATAAAAACTAACATTGGCCAAGAATAAGGGTATAAAAACGTCCCTTTGCCAAGAAAAAGGGTAAAAAACTACCCCTTTCCCAAAGCAAAGGGTAAAAAACAACTATATCCTAAGGGAAGGTGTATAAAGATACCCTATCACAAGGAAGAGTGTATAAAAATACCCTTTCTCAAGGGAAAAGGTAAAAAAATACCCTTAACAGGGAAAAGGGTATACAAATGACCCTTTGCCAAGAAAAAGGGTATAAAAACAACCCTCAAGAAGAAGGGTAAAACTGCCCTATACCAAGAAAAAGGGTAAAAAACTACCCTATTCTAAGGGAAAGGATATAAAACTATCCTATCCCAAGGGAAAGAGTAAAAAACTAACATATCCCAAGGAATAGGGTAAACAAATCTACCCTATCCCTAGGAAAAGTGTAAAAACTACCCAATCCCAAGGGAAAGGGTAAAAAACTACCCAAATCCAAGGAAAAGGTTAAAACCCTACCCTATACCAAGGAAAAGGGTAAAAACTACCCTATCTTAAGGGAAAGGAAAAGTGTAAAAGAATACAACCTTTTTCCATTGAAAAGAGTATAAAAACTACCCTTTGCTAAATAGAATGTTATAAAAACTATCATTTGCCAAAGGAAAGGGAACAAAAACTACCCTTTTCCGAGAAAAATGGCATAAAATCCACCCTTTGTCAAGGAAAGGGTAAAAAAAACTAAAATTTTCAAGGGAAAAGGGTATAAAACTACCCTTTCACCAGGAAAAGGGTATAAGAACTACCCTTTCCCCAGGAAAAGGGTATACAAACTACTCTATCCCAAGGAATAGGGTATAAAATCTAACCTATCTCAAGGAAAGGGGTATAAAATCTACTCCATCTCAAGGGAAAGGATATTAAAACTGCCCTATCATAAGAAATAGGGTATTATAATTACCCATTCTGAAGGAAAAAGGTGTAAAGACTAACCTTTTTGCAATGAAAAGGGTATAAAAACTACCTTTGCAACGGAAAGGGTATAAAAATTACCTTTTGCGAAAGAAAGGGTATAAAAAAAAGTACCCTCGACAAGGTTATGGGTATAAAATCCACCTTTTGCCCAGGAAAAGGTTATTAAACCAGCCTTTGCCGAGAAAAGGGGTATAAAAACTATTTTCCAAAGAAAAAGGGTATACAAACCACCAAGGGGTATAAAAACGTTCCGTTGCCAAGGAAAGGGATATAAAAACTACGTTTTCCAGAAGAAAAGGGTATAAAATCTACCCTTCCTCAGGAAAAAGGTATAAAATCTATGCCAAGGGAAAGGGTATTAAAACTACCCGATCATAAGGGAAAAGGTGTTATACCCATTCCCAAAGAAAAGGGTGTGAAGTCTACCCTTTCCCCAGGAAAAGGGTAGTCTGCCCTCACTTATGGAATAGAGTAATATAAAAACTACTCTATTCCATAAGGGAGGGCATAAAAACTGCCCTTTCCAAATGGTATAAAAACTACTCTGTTCCAAGGAAAATGGTATAGAATACCAAGGAAAAGGGTATTAAAGCCAAACCTTTCCAAGGAAAACGGTATAAAAACTACCAAGTAATTTAAGATAGTTTTCAGCGTTATAGGCAGACTGCCAACCTAAGCGCTACATTGGCCTAAACATTAGTTCCTCCCTTTAACCTATTTTCTATACATCCAAATACATTTGATGGGGCACTTTAATAAATTTGTACTACATAACTAAGGCAAAATATATTTCCTGTACTACAGCAGTTATAATCGTTGATGTTTTGAAATTTCCTAACAATAATAAAAATAAATTGTTCTATGACACTTTTCGGCCATTATTTGCCATACCTATATTCCTGTTAAATTTACCTACATATTTATGTTAATAATTTGTCCCCTTATTGTCGCTATGTAGGTGATTTTCACATTGCTTGCTGCACAATGCTGTTTTTTATGCACAGTGTTTTAAAAGGTGGAAGAATTTCAATTTATAATGTTTGGAAGTTTGGAGTTTAGAACTGACATCGAAATTTGAAGCCTTGAGATCGATAGGGCTGCTAATCCTCCAAAAAGCTTCCTAAGTGGGTGTATACATCGATGAGGGGAATATGGGACTCTAGTGAAAGGTACTTGAGAGTGGATATAAATCTTGGATCTAAATTTGGGGTCAGAAATTGGAGGAATTTCATATCAAAAATTGGGCCCAGTGAATGGGGGGCTCAAATGAAAGATATTCGGGAGAAGATTGCGAATATGGTTAGGAATGAGAAATAAGCTTTATAATTTGTTGATATCGGAAGGGGGCGGACCCTCCCCCGTTACCCAAAAACACCACCCAAAATCAAAAGTGGACTGATAGGGACAATATGGGTATCAAATGAAAGGTATTGAAGAATCGAATACGAATATGGTATTAAAATTGGGTCCAAGTATCCAAAAAGTAGCCCTAACCCAAAAACTCCTCCATGCTGACAAATTGAACGTTCATATCAATATGGGGCTCAAATTAAAGGTATTCGGGAGTAGATTACGAATCTGGCATACAAAATCAGGTCGAAGTATGGGGGGTCACTCCACCGCCCAAAACCCCCCGAATGGACATATTAGTCCATCACGACTATATGGGACTCGGTTTGTTTGTTTGTTCCGTATGGACTCAAAAACGGCGGAACCGATTAACTTGAAATATTCACAGATTGTGTAGGTTGGTCTGTTAGAAAACATAGACTTTATAATTTATCGATATCATAAGGGGGGCACACCTACCCCAAAACACCACCCATTATCAAAAGTGGACCGATCGGAACAATATGAGTGTCAAATGAAAGGTATTCAGGAGTAGATTACGAATATGGCATAGAAATGAAATTCATGTCATGGGAGGTATACCCCTTCCCTCCACAAAACCCCCCAATTAGGCATATTAGCCGACCATGGGACTCAAACGAAAGCAATTTGGGAGTAGATTAGGAAAATAACATTAAAATTTGAGTAAAAGTAACTAGGTGACGCTTAACCTCTTTAAAACACCTCAAATAGGTTATTTGACCCATTATGACAGTATGGAACTAAAATTAAAGATATTCGAGAGTAGAAATAGAATCTAGTTTTGGGGCCAAGTGTTTGTGGGTAAGTCCCAAAGCAACCCTCTTAACTAAACATATTTCCCAAACAAATCGATATGGGGCTCAAATTAAAGGGTTGTAGAATTAAAAAACGAATTTGATACTTATTTTTAGGGTAAAGTGTTAGGGCCAGCCCCAAAACGCCCTACAAACCGAACATTTCTGTAGACCACGGCAATTTTGAAATGTCCCAACGGCGACACTTCTACGGCGAGAAGTTTTTACATGACTTCTATGCATGACATAGTACCTGACAAATGTCGTCAATATTAGGAAATGATAACCACCACTTAAAAATTGCCAATGTTCTCGCCAGGATTTGAACCCACGCGCTAAAAATTATTGGCGGATTTGTCTACCTCTGCGATGCAAGGACACTAGTTCGATATCCACATCCTTGCCGAAATGCCCCCATCTTAAAAATCTACCAAAACAGGACTTACATCTTGACCATTGGAATATAGGGCTCAAATAAAAGGAATATGAGTGTTAAAGAAAGCGCTGCGGAGCGGTCCCGCTTCGGCTAGTATATCAAGAAAAAAAAAACAAGTAAAAGCGTGTTAAGTTCGGCCGGGGGAATCTTGGGTACCGACCAACATGAATTCCGCTAAATATGTACCCTTATTAATTGAATAAAAATTGAGGCTCAAGGGCTTAAGAAGTCAAATCTGGGCATCGGTTTATATGGGGGCTATATCTGTTTATAGACCGATTCAGATCATACTTGGCATGTATGTTGAAAGTCATGAAGTCAAATCCGGGGATCGATCAATATGGGGGCTATATCTGTTTATGGACCTATTTGAATCATAATTGGCGTGGATGTTGGAAGTCGTGACTTAAGTCTTTGTTCCAAATTTTAGCCAAAACGGATAAAAATTGAGGCTTCTAAGGGCTCAAAAAGTCGAATCGGGGGATCGGTTTGTATGGGGGCTACATACAAATCTGAACCGATGTAACCGATGTGTATATGGCAGCTATATCAGGTTATGAGCCGATTTAAACCATACATTGCACAGCTATTGGAAGGGATACCAAAACATCACGTGCAAAGTTTCAGCCAAATAGGATAAGATTAGCGCCCTCTATTGGCTAAAAGAGTCAAACCCCAAGATCGGTTTATATGGCAGCTATATCAAAACATGAATCGATTTGGCCCATTTACGGTCCCAACCGATCTACATTATAAGGATATACTTGTGCAAAATTTCAAGCGTCTAACTGTTCTTATTCGAAAGATAACATGCTTTCGACAGATGGACGGACGGAAAGAGGGACGGACATGGCTTGATCGACTTAGAATGACATGACGATCAAGAACATATATATTATATAGGGTCTTAGACGCTTATTTCGAGGTATAACAAACGGAATGACGTAATTAGTTTACCCCCATCCTATGGTGGAGGGTATAACAACTTCGTGCAAAATTTTAGCAAAATCGGATGAGATTTGCGCCCTCTAGTGGCTCAAGAAGTCTAGATTCAAGATCGGTTTATATGGCACCCATATCAGGTTATAGACCGATTTGAACTAAACTTGGGACAGTTGTTGAGAGTAATAACAGAACACTTCATGCAAAATTTCAGCCAATTCAGATGAGAATTGCGCCCTCTATTGGCCCAATAAGTCAAGATTCAAGATCGGTATATATATGGTAGATATATCAGGTTATAGACCGATTTGAACTACACTTGGGGCAGTTGTTGAGAGTCATAACAGAACACTTCATGCTAAATTTCAGCCAATTCAGATGAGAATTGCGCCCTCTATTGACTCAATAAGTCAAATTTCAAGATCGGTATATATGGTAGCTATATCAGGTTATAGACCGATTTGAACCATTCTTGGCACATTTGTTGGAAGTCATAATAAATCACTTCGTGCACCATTTAGGCCAAATTGGATAAGAATTGCGCCCTCTGTTGGCTCAAGAAGTCTATATTAAAGATCGGTTTATATGGCACCCATATCAGGTTATGGACCGATTTGAACTACACTTGGGACAGTTGTTGGAAGTCATAACAGAACACTTCATGCAAAATTTCAGCCAAATCAGAAAATGAAAAACGTATATAGCCAACAAAAAACTAAGTAAATAAAAATATGTTTTATATTTGGTTAAAATCTTTTGGACTTGTTTTTCATTTTTTTTTTATTTTTTTTTTCTTTTAAATTTTTGATATTTAACTATGTCGAAGGTCATTTCAGTAGTTATAATCAATTTGTCTTTATTAAAATTCTTATTCCAATTCTGGTTTTTTTTTTTCAATTTTGTTCCTTTGGGCAACATATTGCCTATTCTAGCCTAGAGTGCGTGTTAAAATCTAAAAGTCTATACGAATGCCTATTGTATGCCCTTTTTTATCCATTAATAAGTTGATTGTTTTTGCTTGTTGTTTTTCTTTTTTGCTTCCCTGTTACATAGACCATTTCTGTTTTGGCTGTCTAGAAATCACAAAAAATCTCCTAAATGTGGAAGAAAAAAAATGTTTTTCGACCATATTCCTTGGATGGTGATGTTCGTGTTGTTCTTCATTTTCATTTACCAACGTTTGGCGCTTAGCGTGCCAAAGTATCCAAAGCTTACACAAATCAAGCCAACACGTAAACATGGCTATATCCACAAACAGTGGGGCTGTTTGTGTATGGCGTGTCTCTTTCTGTTTTGACTACCCAACCTATGCCGCCTTAACCGGGTTCTATACTTTAGGCCATGGGTTCGACGCCATGGCTGCTACTGCCACTATAGCTGCCGTGCCGCCGTTGGCAGTCGTTTTGGCTCATATTTGTTGTTTTTTTGTTTGTTTTTGTTTCTTAGCCATTTTCTGTATTTTGAGGTCAAAGACAATCGATTTTTCCGCTGGCGCTTTTGTTTTTTTGTTGTTGTTCATTTTCATTTCATTTGACTTTTTAGATGTTTTATTTAAGTTTATTTTATTTGGGTTGCAAGTCATGTCTTTGATTTGGGCTAGAATTTAAACGGAAGAAGAAAATTTAAATTAATTATGTTTGCCATGGGGAATTGAGGAATTTCAAAAGGGAGCAGGAATTAAAAGGAACATGGAAACATTTCTCAGAATGAATATGGTGGGGTTTTAATTTTCCCTTAGTGGAATGTTCATGGGCAAAATTTGCATTTTGTACAATTCAAAATAAGGGAAACACTTTTTTCAAGGATACTAATAACTGATTTGACATTTTTATATCTTATTTCATCTATATGAAAAATCCGCAATTACTTTTTGGGCAACCCAATACAATCAATTATGCATTTCCTTCCTTCCTTTGGGGATTTGATGTATACCTTTGGAATTAGAGCCTATTTTAAGTCTTCAAATCAATTATTCAGATTTAGTTCAACACCCAATGCACACTAAACTACCCACATATCGCATAAGTACTCGACACCTACAGCTCCAACCACATTCTATCGTCTTAATTGAATATTTCGTAATGGTAAAACGTCAAAACACATGCCACACAATAAAAGGGAGCATGTCATTCACAAATCAATAAACAACAATGGCACCAACAACGATGACATTTATTTTTTCTCCCATTCAATTAAATTTCCATATATTAAGGGTGCTTTATAACCGGGGTAGCCTTTTCACATTCTCCCACCTCCTCTAAGCCCCTTTTCGTATACTGCTTTCCCGCTTAAAACCCCCTTTAACAAACATGATGCATACGCGATATCGTCAATATGACGAAATTTTTTGTTGACATCTTTTTGTGTTGTGTGTGTGTGTGTGTGTATGTGAGTTGCTTTCCTTTCAACTCAGTAGTCAGTCCTGTCTTAACTACAATACATGTGTGTATGTGTATTAGTGTGGTCGTGTGTCTTTTAAGTTATTGTTATTTACATTTTTACTCGATTAGTCATGGCATGACAACAATTGCTTATAATCACACCTGTTTACCAATATACACATGTATATATGTATATGAAAGTATTTACATGTATGTGTATGGGGATAAAATTATATGTGCCTTATTTTCATAGTATGTTAAGTCGAAAATCAAAACTTTTAGGGGAAGTCTTATTAACAAAAATACTACCATGTACCACAAAAGACTCCCATGCCATTTAGTACTGGCAAACCAGGTTCGAATCCTTCGACGGGTTAAAAATTATTTTGAAAACTCGCCAAAAAACAATATGTATTTCTAAATTAAAACAAGTAAAAGCGTGCTAAGTTTGGGCGGGCCGAATCTTTAATACCTCCACCATGGATCGCATTGGTCGAGTTCTTTTCCCGGAATCTTTTTTTTGGCACACAAAGGATAAAAGAAAATAAAAAAAATTCTATGCTATTGAAGCTTTATTAAGTTATGGTCCGATTCGGACCATATCTGAATTAATTGTTGGAGACCATGGTGAAAGTCATTGTGTAAAATTTCAGCGAATTCGATTAAAAATTGCGTCCCGTAGGAGCTCAAGAAGTAAAATAGGGAGATCGGTTTATATGGGAGCTGTATCAGGCTATATACCGATTCAGACAATATTCCACAAGTATGTTGAAGGTTACGGGAGAAGTCATGGTACAAAATATCAGCCAAATCGGATAATAATTGCGCCCTCTAGAGGCTCAAGAGCCAAGATACCAGACCGGTTTATATGGCAGCTTTATAAGGTTATGGGCCGATTTGAACCATACATAGCACATTTGTTGGAAGTCACAACGAAGCACCTCGAGCAAAATTTCAGCCAAATCGGATAGGAATTGCGCCCTCTAGAGACTCAAGAAGTCAAGACCCCAGATCGGGTTATATGACAGCTATATCAGTTTATGTTGTTGGAAACTATAACAAAACACCTCATGAAAAATTTCAGACAAATTGGGTAAGAAAAGCGCCCCCTAGTGGCCTAAGAAGTCAAGACCCCAGATCGGTGTATATGACAGCTATATCAGTTTATGGACCGATTTCAGCCGTTCTTAGCGCAGTTGTTGGAAATTATAACTAAATACCTCGTGTAAAATTTCAGCCCAATCGAATAAGAATTACGCTCTCTAGTGACTCAAGAAGTCAAGACTCCAGATCGGTTTATATGGCAGCTATATCAAAACATGGGCCGATATGGCCCATTTACAATACCAACCGACCCAGACTAATGAGAAAGATTTGTGCAAAATTTCAAGCGGCTACCTGTACTCCTTCGAAAGTTAGCGTGCTTTCAACAGACAGACGGACGGACGGGCAGACGGACAGATGGACGGACATGGCTAGATCGACATAAAATCCAACAACGATATATATACTTTATGGGGTCTCAGACGAATATATCGAGTAGTTACAAACAGAATGATGAAATTAGTATACCCTCATTCTTTGGTGGAGGTTATAAAAATGGTACAAAATGTGTTCAGTTACCAAAATATCTAAAAATTTATAATCACCCAAAAAAGGTGAGAGGAATAATTTCATCAAAATTGTGTTTTCAATGAAATTTTTTTTTCCACATTTCTGGAAGAGATTTACAAATTGAGTTCTACTGCTTACTTTTTAAATGTGGACTTATTCCCTGACACATTTTACTTGACTTAGTACACTTTAGAATTAAAATAAAGTCTATAAATATCTATACATGCCTCTCAGCTAGTGTTTATTTTTGCATGCCTTCGTTGTGCACCAAAGTTCATAAGCATTCCAAGAAATGAAAAGGGCCCGACTTGACATTGTAATGTACAATATGTATGTATGTATGTGTGTATGTATGTGTGGTTGAACACATATTCCAATATTTATAAAAATATTGTGTGCAGAAAACAAAGCCACTCCCCTGCAGACAATAAATCAGGAGCACCTGTTACGGTAGGATGCAAAACTTATACCACACAAGAGACGTAGGAGTCTCAGAAACTTGTCATTAATTCATTTGTATATATATGTGGAGCACATGCAATAGAGGCCAACCAATTTATTAAATAAAAATATGCATTTATTATTCAAGGCATAAATGTTAAAGAAAAAGATTTTGATTTAAGAAGGAAAAAGTTGAGCAATTGTATGGATAATAATACAAGGCAATAAAGGAAACCTGGGGAAAATATTCTTTTAATCTCATGATTTGTAAGACTTGGAAATAGAGAAACGTGACTCAATATAATTATGAATACGTGATCGTCTGGTTTAGTTGATCTTTCTATCACAATGACGGTCGAAACCACAATAGCGGCCGTATGAAATTTCGTACAAAATCATCATATTGTTGAAGATTGTTGGGGTTTGCAATGACCCCTATAGGTTTTTATATAGGTAAAGCTCCAATATAAACTGGAACGATTCTTAAGACCCTAGAAGTAAAAACCCTTTAAGGACGAAGAATCTACCACTCAATAAAGCTTTGCCTCTACTGTATATATGGGTTGCCCAAAAAGTAATTGTGGATTTTTCATATAGTCGGCGTTGACAAATTTTTTCAACGGCTTGTGACTCTGTAATTGCATTCTTTCTTCTGTCAGTTATCAGCTGTTACTTTTAGCCTGCTTTAGATAAAAAGTGCGCGAAATTTTGTTTATATTTGTTTGTTTGGCTTCAATTGTAATATGGAGCCCACAAAGTAGCATTTTCGTCATATTTTACTTTATTATTTCCGTAAAGGAAAAAACGCGGAGCAGGTTGCTAAAAAGTTACGAGATGTGTATGGTGATAAAGCCTTAAAAGGAAGACAGTGTCAAAATTGGTTTCGCAAATTCCGTTCTGGAGATTTTTCACTTAAAGATGAGCCACGTTCAGGTCGGCCAAATCAAAGCATTAATCGAATTGGATCGTCATGTAACTGAGCGTGAGATAGGAGAGAAGTTAAATATACCAAAATCAACCGTTCATTATCACATAAAAAGTCTTGGACTGGTGAAAAGGCTTGATATTTGGGTACCACATGTATTGAAAGAAATTCATTTAACAAACCGAATCAACGCTTGTGATATGCACCTTAAACGCAATGAATTCGATCCGTTTTTAAAACGAATCATAACTGAAGATGAAAATGGATTGTTTACAACAACGTTAGTCGAAAACGATCATGGTCCAAGCATGGTGAACCAGCTCAAACCACTTCAAAGGCTGATATCCACCAAAAGAAGGTTATGCTTTCTGTTTGGTGGGATTGGAAGGGTGTGGTATATTTTGAGCTGCTTCCAAGGAACCAAACGATTGATTCGGATATTTACTGTCAACAATTGGACAAATTGAATACAGCCATCAAGGAGAAGCGACCAGAATTGGTCAATCGTAAAGGTGTCATATTCCACCAGGACAACGCTAGACCTCACACATCTTTGGTCACTCGCCAAAAACTGAGTGAGCTTGGCTTGGAACTTTTGATGCATCCACCATATAGCCCTGACCTAGCACCATCAGACTACCATTTATTTCGATCTTTGCAGAACTCCTTAAATGGCAAAACTTTCGGCAATGATGAGGCTATAAAATCGCACTTGGTTCAGTTTTTTGCAGATAAAGGCCAGAAGTTCTATGAGCGTGGAATACTAAATTTGCCAGGAAGATGGCAAAAGGTTATCGAACAAAATGGCAATTATATATTTGATTAAAGTTCATTCTAAGTCTTAATAAAAATGCATTTACTTTCTTTTAAAAAATCCGCAATTACTTTTTAGGCAACCCTATATGATTCGTTTTTATGATAAAATGTAATTTTTTGAAATTACAAAATGGGACAAATATGTCGCTTACGTCCTCAAAGGATAAAATTTTAACAGAGTTTGTATAAATGTATAGGTGGTAATTAGATTAAACTAGCTGGCCCGGGCCCGCTCCGCTGCGCCTTCTTTTACTTTATATGAAACAAAAGTTTCCTTGGAATATTTATTTCCGACAATTAAAGATCTTTTAGTGAAATACCATGCAAACTTGACTAACAGTTTAACAATGTAAGTGCCTTTATCCGAATCCCATTGGTTATTGGTCTACGAATTTAAGTTTGGATGTAAGGTGTACTCCATTCTTAAAATACTTCATTTCAGCCCGATATTCTTATGATGTTTGATTTAGTGGTGTTTTCGGGGGAGAGGTGGTCCCCCAGATACTTGGCCCTAAAAAAATATCAGCACGTGCTCTTCTCTCAAATATCATTTATTCAAACCCCATATTGCCATTGGCTTAAGAGGAGTTAACAGCATGAGGCGTCTCCCAAACACATGGCCTCAAAATCGGTTATTAAATTCGTTTTCTAATCTCAAATACCTTTCTTTTGAGCCACATATTGGCATGGTCGACAATTTTTTTTTTCCTTCGGGGGTGTTTTGGGAAAGGGGTAATGCCTTAAATACATGGTCCTACATTTGCATATCAAATTCGTATTCTACTCCCAAATAGCTTTATTTGAGCCTTATATTGCGATGGTCAGTAAATAATTGCTGTTTGTGGGGTATTATGGGAAAGGGGTAGACCCCCAGAAAATTGGTGCCGAAAATGGGTATCAATTCTTGCTCTACCCCCAATATCTTTCATTTAAGCTCCTCATTGACATGGTCGGTAAATATGCCCGATTTAGGGGTGGTCCCCCAAACACCAAGCCCGGAAAATATATCGGCAGCGTGTTCTATTCGCATATATCTTTATATCATTTATTTGAACCCCATATTGCCATTACCCTCAAAATTGGATATCAAATTCGTTTTCTAATCTCATTTTAACACCTTATAGCAAAAGTCAGCAAACAAGCAAACCCCCAGAAAATTGGTCCCGATAATGGGTATCAATTCTTGCTCTACCCCCAATACCTTTCATTTAAGCTCCTCATTAACATGGTCGGTAAATATGCCCGATTTAGGGGTGGTCCCCCTAACACCAAGCCCGAAAAATATATCAGCAACGTGCTCTATTCGCATATATCTTTATATCATTTATTTGAACCCCATATTGCCATTGGCCTCAACATTGGATATCAAATTCGTTTTCTAATCTCATTTGAACTCCTTATTGCAAAAGTCAGCAAACAAACAAACCCCCAGAAAATTGCTCCCGGTAATGGGTATTAATTCTTGCTCTACCCCCAATACCTTTCATTTAAGCTCCTCATTGACATGGTCGGTAAATATGCCCGATTTAGGGTTGTATCATTTATTTGAACCCCATATTGCCATTGGCCTCAAAATTGGATATCAAATTCGTTTTCTAATCTCATTTGAACTCCTTATTGCAAAAGTCAGCATATATGTCCGGTTTGGGGTATTGGGCATAAAAACTATGAATATTTAGTTCTACTCTCTTTAAGACCCAAATTGTCTTGGTGAGCAAATATGTCCTATTTGGGGGTTGTTATAGTGGTGGGACGTCCGCTAGACAGTTGGCCCCTAATGTTGATATCAGATACGTGGTCTACTCCCACATACCTTTAATTTGAGCCCCATATTTCCATAGTCGGCAAACATGACCGGCTTGTGGGGTGTTTTGTGGGATGGGCGGCCACTCAGTGAGTTGGCCTTGAAAATATATATCGGATTCGTGTTCCACTTTAAAAACACTCTTATTTGAGCCTCATAACGAAAAGTCAGAAAATACATACTATTTGGGTGGTGTTGTGGGGGTGGGGTGGCCCCATAGACACTTTTCCCAAATATTGATATCAGATTCGTGCTTTACTCCCAAAGACCTTTCATTTGAGCCCCATATTGCTATGGTCGTAAATTTGTCCACTTTGGGGGAAGTTTTTGGTGGGAGACGGCCCCCCAAACACTTGGTCCCATATTTGCATATCAGATTTGTATTATACATTAAAATACCTTTTATTTAAGCCCCATATTCCCATGGTCAGTAAATAAGTCCTGTTTGGGCGGTGTTTTGGGGAAGGGGTCCACCCACCAGAAACGTGGTCCCACATTTGGATATCAGATTCGTATTCTACTCGCAAATACCTTTCATTTGAGTCCCATATTGCCATGGTCGGTAAATATGTCCGATTTAGGGGTGTTTTGGGGCTTGGGGTGGTCCCCCTAGCACTTGTTTCGACAATTGGATATCAGGTACGTTTTCTTATCCTAAATACCTTTCATTTGAGTCCCATATTGTCGTGATTGGTCTAAATATATGTTTGGTAGGTTTTAGGGCGGGGCAGCCCCCCTAGGTACCCCATCCTAAATTTGGATACCAAATTTTTATTTTTAGGGCACTATATGAGAACACACAAAATTTCGCTTAAATCGCACCACCCATCGCCGAGATCTGGCGTTTCTGAAAATTAGGGTAAGGGGGAGGGTCCGTCCCCCCTTATATTTTGTATTAAAAATTGAATTTAAGTTACTGGGGGCCGCCCCAACCCAAAACCCCGCTAAAATAGGTTTATTCGACGATCATGACAATTTGGGACTCAAATGAAAGGTATTCGGGAGTAGATTACGAATATGGCATACAACATCAGATCGAAGTATATAGGGGGACTCCCTTCCCTCCATAAATGCGTTAAATGGGCATATCACCCATCATGACTATATGGAACTCGTTTTTTTGTTTGTTCCGTAGAATCAAAAGCGGCTAAAACGATTTTCTTAAAATTTTCACAGATTGTGTAAGTTTGTCTGAAAGGAAACATAGGCTATATAATTTTTGGATATCGAATGGGGCCGGGCCCTCCCCCTTACCCCAACAACGCCAACCAAAACCAAAAGTGAACCGATAGGCACAATATGTGTATCAAATGAGAGGTATTGGAGACTAGATAGCGAATATCGTATTAAAGTTTGGGCCCAAGTACCCAGCGGGCCTCCCCAATCCAAAAACTCCTCTTAATAGATATATTCGACGTTCATGTCAATATGGGCCTCAAATGAAAGGTATTCAACAGTAGATTACAAATATGGCAAAAATTAGGTCCAAGTAATGTGAGGTCGCCCCAACCCCAAGTACCCCCAAATGGGCTTTTTAGCCGACCATGTCTATATGGTTTGGAGCCAAGTGTTTGGGAGTACGCCCTAAAGTGCCCCATAAACAGAACTTAATTTTCGATAATGGCGAGCTCAAACCAACGGTATTTGGGAGTAAAGAACAAATTTGATATCTATTTTCAGGGCAAAGAGCCGGTGGCCGCCCCAGTCCCAAAACACCCTCCATACAGTTCATATTTACTGACCATGGCAATATGGGGCTCACATTAAATGGATTTGGGAGTGCAGCACGAATTTGATATCCATATTTGAGTCGAAATGTTTGAGGTGCCATTCCTCCCTTAAAAAGCACTTCTCATTACCCTTATTTTCAAAACCGCCAGATCTCGGAGATTGGTAATGCAATTCGTTCGAATTTTTTTTTGCACTCTCACGTCAAAACAAAACATGGTTTCTATTGTTGGGATCGGGTGACTCGGGGGCCGTCCAAAACCCGCCAAATGGATATATATACCAATCACGACAATATACTCAAACGAAAGATGCTTGAGAGAAATAAACGAATTTGATATCCAATTGAAGAGCCATGGGTTTGGGGGTAGTCCCACCCCATGATACCTTCGTAATCGGACGTATTTACCGACCATTGCAATATCTGACTTATATAAAAGTTATTTGGCAGTGAATTACAATATTGATATTAATTTTTGGGACAAAGACTCTAGGTCCACTCCACCCTCAAACAGAACTAATTTACCAATTATCCCAATATGGGGCTCATATAAAATGTATTTGAAAATTGAACACGATGCTTATATTTACTTAAAGGGCCAAGTGTCTGGGTGACCACCCCACCTCCGAAATACCCTGTAAAGAGAAAATGTTTACCAAAGTAAACTCAAAAGAAAGGCATTTGGGAGTAGAGTAAAATTTTGAACATGGCAGGATCAAACTCCTCACATATCCATGAGTGCTTTCCCATTCAAGTTTAAACTTAATCATAAGGGACTTCTTTATATAGCCAAGTCTGAACGGCATGCCGCAGTGCGACACCTCTTTGAGGAGAATTTACCACGCAAATTTAGCCAACATTAAGAGGGGAAAACCCTCTTAAAATTGTTCTCGCCAGGATTTGAACGCAAGCGTTTAGCGTCATAGGTGGACATGGGCTATAGTGGCACGAATTCGATATCCACATTCAGGGCGGACATGGGCTACAGTGGCACGAATCATAGGCCGACATGGATTACAGTAGCACGAATTCGATATCCACATTCAGGGAGAAGTCCTCCACATTAAAAATACACAAAAGAGTTAAAGAAGGAGCAGCGGAGCGGGCCTGTTCAGCTAGTTTCATATATAAGCCAAGCTTATTAAGTTTTTCACAGTATAACAGTGGTGAAAACACAAGGTTCGTCCCTGACGAACAAGGCGCCTTGTGGCTCAACAAAAAAAAACGACATCATTATATTCTCATTGCACAAAACTAATCGGGATGACTTTATCAAGTACATTCATTGTTTCCAATAATAGTCATATGGCAATTAAATATCACAAATTTAAATATAATTTTGGACTTACCTAAACAATAAAAATATCGTCTATTGTAGTTATTGAATAATTGTTATTGTATTTCTTACCTGAAAAAGAAATAAAGACGGGAAGTATAATTTTATTAACACAGAAGTCATAAATAAATGATTTAATTGTACTTGAAAAGATTTCTTAGGGTTCATTACAATACAACCAACAAAAGCTAAACAAAAAAGAAAACAAAAATTAGAAAAAATAATTAAACACAAAATCTCTGTCATTTGCAAGTCAGCATCACAACACTTAATAAATAATTTCTATTTCTTTTGTTGGTTTTTTTAATTTATTTTTTGGTTATGTTTGTTTGTCGGTCGATTTGAATCGAATTAAAAATACGAAAATTGCTTTTTTTTTCTTCTATAGAAAAATCAATTACATTTTAATTGTGCTCGCACACAGTCGTCTTCGGAAATGGAAAATTAAATTAAAAAAGTTTTGGTGTATAGGGTGTTTAGAAAGAAGCGTGATGGCAAGGAAAACAAATGAGAAATAAAATTATATAAAATAAAGTAAAATAAAATAAAATAACATAAAATAAAATAAAATAAAATAAAATAAAGTAATATAAAATAAAGTAAAATAAAATAAAATAACATAAAATAAAATAAAATAAAATAAAATAAAATAAAATAAAATAAAATAAAATGAAATAAAATAAAATAAAATAAAATAAAATAAAATAAAATAAAATAAAATAAAATAAAATAAAATAAAATAAAATAAAATAAAATACAATAAAATACAATAAAATAAAATAAAATAAAATAAAATAAAATAAAATAAAATAAAATAAAATAAAATAAAATAAAATAAAATAAAATAAAATAAAATAAAATAAAATAAAATAAAATAAAATAAAATAAAATAAAATAAAATAAAATAAAATAAAATAAAATAAAATAAAATAAAATAAAATAAAATAAAATAAAATAAAATAAAATAAAATAAAATAAAATAAAATAAAATAAAATAAAATAAAATAAAATAAAATAAAATAAAATAAAATAAAATAAAATAAAATAAAATAAAATAAAATAAAATAAAATAAAATAAAATAAAATAAATTAAATTAAATCGAACGATCCAGTTATATACGAACTGAGCCTCAAATGATCCACCCGCTTAGTCCAATTTTGGCGTACTCTTTTCAACATTTCGGCCGGTATCTCACGAATAAATGCTTCAATGTAGAGCATGAGATTTAACATAGCCCCATGAGATTTAGCATAGCCCCCCCCCCCCCCCCCCCCAATAGTCTAAAGGCGTTAAATCGCACGATCTAGGCGGTCAATTGACCGGTCTCGAACGTGAAATAAAATGTTCACCGAACTCGCCTCTCATAAAATCCATTGTGCGGTGTTGCATGTGGCTTCAATTGGTTGAAACCACCCGATCTCGGATTTGGACTTCGTGAGCCTGCGCCAAAGTTTCTTCTAATCCGATTTCGCTGAAATTTGAAACAGTACTAAGGACACCTTAGTACTGTTTCTAATTTCAACCAAATCGGATAATAATTGCGCCCTCTATCGGCTAAAGAATATATGTCGTAGATTTTAGGGTGGGTCGGCCCCCCTAGGTACCGCATCCGAAATTTGGATACCAAATTTTTATTTTTAGGGTACTATATGAGAGCACACAAAATTAAATCGCACCACCCATCTCCAAAATCTGGCGTTTCTGAAAATTAGGGTAAGGGGGAGGGCCCCCCCCTTTTTCAGATATCAAAAAATGTTGTACCTATTTTCCGCCCCCTTCCAACATCAACAATTTGAATAGCCTATACCTCTTCCCTATATGAGAGCACACAAAATTAAATCGCACCACCCATCTCCAAAATCTGGCATTTCTGAAAATTAGGGTAAGGGGGAGGGTGCCCCCCCCCCCCCCCCTTCTTCAGATATCAAAAAATGTTGTACCTATTTTCCGCCCCCTTCCAACATCAACAATTTGCATAGCCTATACCTCTTTCCTGACCATATTCGTAATCTACTCGCGAAAACCTCTCATTCGAGCCTCATATTGTCATTATCGTCCAATAAACCAATTACTTGCGACTCAATTTTTAATATGGAAATCGTACTCTACTCTTGAATACCTTTCATTTAAGTCCCATATTGTCCCAATCTGTCCACTTTTAGTTGTGGGTGGTACTTTTGGGGTAAGAAGGAGGGTCCGCCCCCTTAGCGATATCAAAAACTTATATAGCCTATTACTCCTTCCGGACCATATTCGTAGTCTACCCCCGAATACCTTTCATTCGATTCCCATTTTGTCATTAGCGTCCAATAAACCTATTTTGGGGGGTTTTTGGGGTCGGGCTGCCCACCAATTACTTGGACCCAATTTTTAATATGAAATTTGTACTCTACTCTTGAATACCTTTGATTTGAGTCACATATTGTCCCAATCGGTTCACTTTTATTTTTGGCTGGTACCTTTTGGTGTAAGGGGGAGGGTCCGCCCCCAATGCGATATCAAAAAATTATGTAGCCTATTGCTCCTTCCAGACCACTCCCCACAATCTGTGAAAATTTCAAAGAAATCGGTTTAGCCGTTTTTGAGTCTATACTGAACAAACAAATTTACAAACCCACAAACAAACATACAAACAAACACGAATTAATTTTTATACAGGGTGGCTGATGAAAGCCGCTACCAAAAAAAAATGTAATAACTTTTTTTCTATTTAATAATAATAATTTAATAATTAATTTAATTAATTAATTAATTAATTTAATTAATAATAATTTAATAATTAATTTAATAATTTAATTTAACATGAATAAAAGAAAAATGTATTCCATACACCGAAAAAAAAATGTAGCAATATTCATCATTGTAGCAATATTCATCAGCCACCCTGTACATATAGATTGGCAGTAATATCGACCTAGTACTTCTCTAGTACATCCATTAGTCCCTAAAGAAAATAACTCTTTAGTAATTAGTTCGGACATTCGAGATTGCAAATTATGGCAATCCAGGAAGCTTAGCCAATGAATGACTTATAAAATCTAGTTTATATACAAAAATTTTCAACACAAAAACCTTAAAAGAAATAAAGAGAAATAATTTGCCTTTCCATTCATTTGCCCATCTATTCATTCACCTCAATGAAAGAAAAACTGAGCTTTAATTAAACGCATATGCGAAAATTTTCAAGAACTCTTCGCTCTACCGCCGACCATTATTCGCGTATCAAATAAACTTCAAAGAGCAAGTTTTTTTCTAGTCTTTTATATTTCGCTCCCTTTTAGGAAATGCCTTGCATTGGTATTGAACTAACAAACAAAAAAGGAGAAGTGGAGAAAAAGTCGGAAAATAAAGTTGTTGAGTTTTATTTTCTTTTCTTGTTTTTGGCAATTGATGCTCCGTACAAAGTCATTTAAAAATTTTTCCTAGTGTTTTCATTTTCCTTGAGTTTCTTTTTTTTTATTTCGTTGGATGCATCTTCAAAGAATCGGAAAGTTGGAGTCATCTTGACTACACATCTACATTTTGCAGACAATTTAATGAGTAAAACTTGTTGGCTAAAGTTTTTTTATTTAATTCAAAATTATTTGGAAGATGTATTTTTAGCTTTTTTAAAGAAGGAAAATAAAGTAAATGGACCAAATTTCTTAGATATTGTGGTAATCATCGAGGAAAGTGTTGATCGTCGCGTCGGTCAATAAATGCGCTTGCAGTGGCTCTAGAAGTAAAAATCTGGTGAAATACATATATGACAGCTATATCTAAATCTGAAGCGATTTCTATGAAATTCACTAGTAACTTTAAGAGTCATAAGGAAAACCTTTCTGCCAAATTTCGAGAAAATCGGTTAACAAATGAGTATTTTATTGCAATATTTCTCAAAATCGGAGGAACATATATATGGGAGCTATACCTAACTCCGAATCGATTTCCATCAAACTCCATAGATATTGTGGAAGTCGTCGAGGAAAACGTTGTACAAAATGTTAGGAAGATTGGCCAAAAATTGGTTTTGGTCCATCTATATCTAAATCTGAAATCCATGAAATTCAGTAATGTCGAGATTCATAAGAAAATCCTTCCTGCCAAATTTCGAGAGAATCGCTTAACAAATGACTATTTTGTTGCATTATTACTGCAAATCGGACGAACATATATATGGGAGCTATATCTAAATCTAAACCGACTTTTTCCAATTTCAATAGGCTTCGGCTCTAGGCCAAAAAACATGCCTGTATCAAATTTTAAGACGATTGGAACATAATTGCGACCTGTATTTTGTATACAAATTAACATAGACAGACGGACAGACAGAAAGACAGACGGACATAGCTCTCGAATCAGAAAGTGATTCCCGATCGGTATACTTATCAATGGGTCTATCTATTCTCCTTCTGGATGTTACAAACAAATTCACTAAGTTATAATACCCTGTACCACAGAAGTGGTGTTGGGTACACAAATAGAACGTTTCAAAAGTTCAGCCAAATAATTGCGCCTCCTAGAGGCTCAAGATGTCAAACGGGGAATTCGGTTTATATGGGAGCTATATCAGGTTATAAACCCATACATATATACACCTATACTTGGCACGTCCCTTGGAACCCATAGCAAAACTTTACGCTCAAAATTTCAGCCAAATCAGGTGGTAATTCCGCCTTCTAGAGGCTCAAGAAGTCAAATCTGAAAATCGGTTTATATGGAAGCTATATCAGATTATAAATCGATTTAGACCACACTTGTCGCATTTGTTGGAAACCAAAACAATATACCTTGTCCAAAATTTCCCGCAAATCAGATAATAATTTCGCTCCCTGGCAGCTCAGGAAGTCAAGAACTGAGATCCGTTTATATGCGAGCTATATCAGGTTATAAATATAAAATAAGAATAGCGCCCTCTAGAGGCCTTTCATATGAACATTCAGCCAAATCCGATAATAATTGCGCCCTCTAGAGGTTCAAGAAATCAAAATTTGAGATTGGTTTATATGGTAGCTATATCTGGTTAAAATCCGATTTGGACCATACTTGGCATAGTTGTTGAAACTTAAAAAAAAATTTCATGAAAAATTTTAGACCATTCGGATAAAAATAGCGCCATTTAGGGGCTCAAGAAGTCAAGATCCACGATCGGTTGATATGGCAGCTATATCAGGTTATGAACTGATTTAGATCATACTTGGCACAGTTATTGGAAATCAAAACAAAACACCTTGAGCAAAATTTCAGCCAAATCAAATAAAAGTTGTGCCCTCTAGAGGCCTCTCATGCGAACATTCAGCCAAATCGGATAAGAATTGCGCCCTCTGGAAGCTCAAGAAGTCAAGATTCGAGATCGGTTTATATGGCAGCTTTATCAGATTAAAACCCGATTTGGAGCATACTTGGTACAAAACACTTCATGCAAAATTTCATCCAATTCGGATAAAAATTGCGCCCTCTAGCGGCTCAAGAACTCAGTTATCCGAGACCGGTTTATATGAGAGCTACATTAGGTTATATACCTATTTGGATCACAGTTGGTACGGTTGTTAAAAGTTAACACAAAAAACTTCGTGCAAAATTTCTGCCAAATTGGATAATAATTGCGCCCTCTGGCGGCTCAAGAAGTCAAGATCCGAGATCGGTTTATATGGCAGCTATATCAGGTTATAAACTAATTTGGACTATTCTAGGCACAGTTATTGGAAGTCGAGACAAAACCTTTTATGCTAAATTTCAGCCAAATCGAATTGCGCCCTCTAGAGGCTCAAGTAGTCAAGATCCGAAATCGATTCATGTGGGAGTTATATCAGGTTATGAATCGATTTTGACCATGCCTATTACAGTTGTTGGAAGTCATAGCAATACACCTCATGCAAAACATCAACTTAATCGGATAAGAGTAGCGCCCTCTAGAGGCTCAAGAATTCAAGATCCGAAATCGGTTTATATGACAGCTATATGAAAACATGGATCTATAAGGCCCATTTAAAATCCCAACTACACTAATAGGTAGTATCTGTGAAAAATTGCTTTCGACAGATAGACGGACGGACAAGGCTAAATCGATTTAGACTGTCAAGAGTATCAATAATATAAATGGTGATTTTTTTAGCTATTATCTTTTTGGCAACACTAGTCTAAACAGCTCACGCACGTTTCGTGTTTTGTTCCACTGTCCAACATCTTCAGTTTGGTCTATAATTTAATCAGGAATCATCTTACTAACGAACAACACTTGCAAATTATTGAATTTTATTATCAAAATGCGTGCTCTGTTAAGAAAGTTCATCGCGCGCTTCTTCTGCTTCAGCGACGAAGCTCATCTTTAGCTCAATGGGTGGGAAAATAAGCAAATTTGTCGATTTTGAAGTGAAAATCAGCCAGAAGCATTGCAAGACCTACCAATGCATACAGAAAAGGTCACAGTTTGGAGAGGTTTATGGGCTGGTGTCATCATTGGTCCGTGCTTCTTCAAAGATGAATTGTAACGTAACTATGAATGGTGAGCGCTATCGTGAGATGATATCCAACTTTTATTTTGCCCAAAATGCCAGAGCTTTACTTGAATGTCATGTGGTTTCAATAAGACGGTGTCATATGCCACACAGCACGCGTAATAATGGACTTATTGAGAGGCGAGTTCGGTGAATATTTTATTTCACGTTCGGGACCGTTTAATTGTTAAAGCTAATGTCAATACAGACAAGCCCGCTTCAATTGACGCATTGGAAGACAGCACTGAGGCATTTGTTCGTGAGATACCGGCCTAAAAGTTGGAAAGAGTATGCCAAAATTGGACTAAGCGTAAAATTTGCTTGAAATAATCTTCAAACATTGAATAATATGGACCGTACTATTGACTCAAATTAAAATTTCATGCATTTTCGGAATTTTATGTTTTTCTCCAAACTTTTCTATAGCTTTTAAAGAATCACCCTTTATACACTTTGTTAGGTCTCAAATGAATGTTTTACAAACGAAATGACTAAATAAGTTTGCTCCCATGCTGTGGTGGAGGGTATCAAATATGGAGATAAAAGATATTAAACGGTAAAAAGGAAAAGAGCCTATCTTTGGTAGGATTGGTAAAGGTGAACCTTTCTGAAATTAGTTTTTAATCTGGTTACAGATACAAAGGCAGGGCTAAACAAATAAAGACAACACTTTATTCAGCTGTTGGTGTCAGATAGAAGCTGTGTAAGAATAACTCCGCAGCAGTCCCTCTCAAGTCAGCTAAAAACTAATAAAGCAGCAGGAGCCGATGGCTGTCAGCTAGGTTATTGGAGACTGATAAGACGTGCACTGGGTATACTCTGTCTAGTGCACAAGATGGAAGAATAATAGTACGTGTTAGCTTTAAGGAATACATATCAGGGATGGAAAAGTCAGATATTTAGTACTTTTTTTAGTACTTTTTCCACCCGAGCACTTTCAAGCACTACGAATTTTTCCAACAATTCGGATACTTTCGATTCTTTTTTATCCTAAAAGACGAGAAATTTTCAATTTATGAAACAAGCCAGCATAAAATAGAGATATTCACTAGTAAGTCGATGGCTGCTTTTGAATTTGCGTTATGCGGACCGTTTGGAATTGTAAGGGACAATTTAAGTTTATTTTTGTCACCTTATTTGACAAATTGTGCCTCTAGAAAGCTTTGGGAGATTAGCGGCGACCCTGACACTTGTCAGGGTCGCTCGGTCTATATGTTTGTTTGGAGTCCGGCTTCTCCCTTGGTAATTGGGTACTTGGATCGAAATGAAAAATCATAAAAAATGATCCTCGCCCTAACAGGCAATCAAAAATTGAGATTTTTGAAATCTTTGTGCAAGACAACCCCAAAAGTAAATGTTTAGTACCATTTCAAAATTAATATTTTCTATCCCTGACACGTATAATTTCTACCACATAAAAAAAAATTGAAAACTGAAATTTTTTGGCCTGACATAACGACCTTCATATTGGATATCTTCTATAATGTCTCGTTTTGCAGTTTATAATGATCACAAATTTTTTTAATGGCCCCATAGCTTATGTGCACTAAAATTTCCCTCTGCCCATAAACATTTCTTGCTCTCTAAGGGGATATAACACAACCTATACTCCATGGCTTTACCCAGAGCACTACTCTAAACTTGTCGTTTGTTGATATTTCTCATTTGTACATTAAAAAAAACAAATGTTTTAAAGCATTAATGACATTTAATGCATTTTTTACGTTTTTACATGCAACTGCTAGTTAACATTGCGAGTTAGTAAAGTGCGAGTTTGTGACCAATTAAATTTTATGGGGTTTTGACTCAAAAGTTTAGTATTAATACATTAAAAATAATAAGAAAAAAATGTCCAAGAAAAATGGAAAAAAAATTTTCATGACCTTGTCTCGATAAAATGTTAAGGTGCCTTAAAAATAATCATTTTTAATTGAATAACTTAAATGAAATTTAATTTAGTGATGAACGATGTAATGAGAATATATGTACCATACAATCGGATACTGTCCGGCTGCAGTCCGTAAGGCTGTCTGTTTCTAGAAGTACAAAAAAAACATTTTTATAGTATTCGGTAATCCCAAAATATTTCGTTACCTTCTTTCTTTCTTCTTTACTTGGCTATGACAGAACATTTGTTCCACTAGCCGAACGTAGAATAGCGTTCAAAGTGACTCGATCTTCTGCCCTCATTCTAAAATCTCTGACACCAAGTTTCGAGGTGTCTCCCACCCCTTGATCTTTCCATCGGGCTTTTGGTCTTCCCGATTTGCGTGTACCACCGTGTTTGTCTTCAAAAGACTTCTTTGTTGGAGCTTCTTAATCTATTCTGACAACATGACCTACTCAACGCAGCCGTTGTATTTCGATGCGTGTAACTATGCTATCGTCGTCATACAGCTCATACAGCTCGTGGTTCATACGTCGCCTATATTCTCCGTTAAAGCAAACTGGTCCATATATTTTACGAAGAATCTTTCTCTCAAATACTCTAAGCACTGCCTCATCTGCTTTCACAAGTACTCATGCTTCAGAACCATATAACAGCACGGGTAGTATCAGTGTCTTGTAAAGTGTAGTCTTCGTCTGTCGAGAGGTGGCCTTGTTTCTAAACTGCTTACTTAGTCCAAAGTAGCATCTATTTGCCAGTATTATTCTTCGCTTTACCTCAAAACTGGTGTCATTCGTTTCGGTTACGGCGCTGCCGAGGTAGATAAAGTTACTGACTATCTCAAAGTTGTGGTTTCAAAATTTCTCCATTTTCTTTATCTGCTCGGTTGTACTAGGCTTTTTGGGCGTGGAGACCATCCATTTCGTCTTATCTCCATTTACTGCCAGACCCATTTTCACTGACTCTCTTTCTATTCTTTCAAAAGCTGCAGTTAATACCTCCGGTAACCAACCTATGATATCGATATTGTCGGCATAGGCAAGTATCATATGCTCTCTTGTGATTAGTGTGCCATATCTATTCACTTCTGCATCTCGTATAATCTTCTCCAGCAGGATATTAAAGAGATCACACGAGAGGCTGTCTCCTTGTCTGAAACCTCGTTTGGTATTAAATGGTTCGGAGAGATTCTTTCCTATTCTTACTGAGGAACGCATATCAGCAAGTGTCATCCTGCAGAGTCTTATTAATTTTGCAGGCATACCAAACTCAGACATGGCTTGAGATACCTTTAAACGTAAAGGAGTATCAACGGCGGCTTTGTAGTCAACAAAGAGGTGGTAGGTGTTGATTTGTCCTTCCCGGGTCTTTTCCAGGTTTTGGCGCAATGTGAATATCTGGTCTAGGGTGGATTAACCTGGTCTAAAGCCGCATTGATAGGGCCCAATTATCTCATTGACTTTAGGTTTTAATTTTTCACACAGTACGCTCGAGAGTATCTTGTATGCGATGGGGAGGAGACTTATTCCTCTGTAGTTGGCACATTCCGTCTTGTCTCCTTTCTTGAGTACGGGACATGGTATGCTGAGGTTCCAATCATCGGGTATGCGTTCTTCTAGCCAGATTGTGCAGATAAGCTAATGCATACGCCTTATCAGCGTGTCGCCTCCGGTCTTAAATAGTTCAGCGGGTAAACCATTGGCTCCTGCTGTCTTGTTGTTCTTCAGTCGGATCACTGCTACTTGGACCTCTTTCTGACTAGATGGTAAACATTCTATACCATAATCAGGGATTGGTTCTGCGGTATCCTCTTTGCCGCCAACGTCGGTCACTAGCAGTTGGTTAAAATGTTCTTTCCATATCCTCAGCATGTTGTCTGTGTCAGTTACCAGATTTCCTTCTTTGTCTCTGCAGGAGGATGTGCCTGCACCAAAGCCATCGGTTTGGTGTTAAATTCTTTGGTAGAATTTCCGGACTTCATTCTGACTCCTGTACATCTCAAATCGCTCGCACTCACGTCTTTCCATTTCCTTTTTTTTCTGCGGAATAGACGTTTCTCCTCTCTCCCTTTCTCCCGATACCTCTCCTTCATCTGGCGCGTTGCTACTGATTGCAGGGTTGCTCTATATGCCGCATTCTTGGCTTCAGTAGCATCTCGACACTCTTGGTCGTACCATGGGTTTTTTGGAGGAGGCTTTCGGTACCCGAGTACGGATTTCGCGACATTTTCCATGGAGTGGGCAATAGTTTGCCACTGCGCCATTATATCATTGGAACAAGGAGTGCTTTCATCAAGCAGTTGAGTCAGTCGAGTGGAGTATGCCGCTGCCATTTGTTGTGTCTGCAGCTTTTCAATGTCCAGCTTCCGTGCAGTGTCAGATCGTACTTTCCTCGCCATGTTCAAACGGGTGCGAACCTTTGCTGCAACAAGGTAATGATCCGAATCTATATTCGCTCCACGAATCGATCGAACATCTAACACGCTGGATGCATGCCTTCCATCTATCTATCAAATCTGGTACTACTAACTGCCATGAATTTTGTCGCAGCGAAATCTATCAGCCTTAACCCATTACTAAACTTTCCGACTGTTGGACCGAAAATGTCTTCCTTCCCTATCTTCGCATTAAAATCTCCCATAACGATTTTAATATCATGGGCGGGGTAGCGGTCATATTCTCTCTCTAGGCGCTCGTAAAAAATATCCTTGGTCTATTCGTCTTTGTCTTCCGTCTATTCGTCTTTGTCTACGTTCGCCAGCGCGTATACTACACCTTCTCTATAAAAAGTGAGGACACTCCAGGTGCAAAAAAAATGCAAATTTTGCCCATAAACATTCCATTAAGGAACAGGAGCAAACTTCTCACATATCAATGAGTGCAGTCCGATTCAAGTTTAAGCTCAATGATAAGGGGCCTCCTTTTTTTAGCAGTCCGAACGGCGTGCCGCAGTGCGACACCTCTTTGGAGAGAAGTTTTACATGACAAGCCTCCAGGTCCGTAAATCATGTTAGTTTTTTCGATTCCGTGGGTCGCCAACGTTGGGGGGCCCCTTTTTACTATTCTTTTGTGGTGAAAATTGCACATGCATCCCTCGTTGCTTGCTCCAAAATCCGACGCTCGCCCCTTGCCGCCCCTAACCTGGGAATAGACGTTGATGTTGACTATTGGTTATTTGAAGGCGCCAATAACTCGCCTTGTCATCTCGAGTATCATTGGCACTCAGTATTTTATAAGGAGCCAGTGCCAGTGAGGAGTCACCTCACCGAGACTCTCCTCTCGAAAATCGCAAACTGTCCGCGGCCGCCTTTGCAGCTACTCCGCATAAAAACGGAGCTTTCCACCATCCGCAACCTGTGGACGCGCCCGTTAGATTTTAGATAAGCTTCCCATGGTAACGATGGACACGACACAAGTCGAAACTCAAAGTTCCAACCTGTGTGTTGCTTATAGTTATCCCATGTCGCCGGGATTTCATTATCTTAGCCACATGCACTGCTCACATTTTACTATGTCACCTATGTCCTATCTTAGCTAATAATTCAAATGTTTGCCATTCAAAAAATGGAATTCCTTGAAAAAATAGGCTTTCAGGCTAACTAATCATACCCCTAATTACAGATGAACCAAAAAACCTGTTTAGATGAAGATAATTTTTTGATAAACTCCAATTTTGACAAAATTGCCAATAAAAATCTATTCTGTTGTAAACCTGTGGTGAAGTGTCCCCAAGGCATCACCTTTGTCTACAATCATTCTTCACACAAATTGTCAACAGAGTATCTACAATCTTTACTTTTATCTAAAAGGGAGAAAACATTGTTGGTATTAATAGCTGACATCATGGCTTCACTTCTTCTCCCCAAAGAAGTGTCGCCCTGCGGAAAAATTGCATTTTTGCCTGGAGAAAAATTGTCATCATTGCCTGTGGTATGATTAGCTAGTAATACTGATGTCAGACATTGCCTAAAGGAAAATTTTGCGAAAATAATTGTATTTTAAAGAAATACTCCGTAAATTTAATTTTACCATAATTTTAAGTTGCTTTGTATGAATATGAAAAGTTAAAAATCATGTCAAAAATCATATTTTTTGTTTATTTTATTGTACCAATGCATATTGCTATCTATGTGCCCAATCAAAATTATAACATATTGTGACGACGCTGATGATGACAACAACAATGTTGCATTATTTAATATTTTCATATTTAATTTCAATATTTCCCCCTACCAAGCATATGTTGTTTGCATATTTTGCATGCAGCAGCAATTTAAAAATAGAAAATATTGTATTCAATATTTAAATGGGAATTTTTGGCATTTATAATATAGGGTAGTCCACAAAAGTGATTTTTAAAAGTTGAAAAAAGGGTGTACCAGAAGAACTAAATTGCTGTTTAAATCTCTTCTAAACAATTAGGTTAGGTTAGGTTGAAAGTGGGTCGAGATATTAATCAGCCCCCATGCCACTAAGGACATACACCTAAGACTGTAATCGGTTTTCTAAACAAGTAAAAGCGAATGTAGTTCGGTCTTACCGAATCTAAAGTTCGGTATTACCGAATCTGAAGTTCGGTCTTACCGAATCTGAAGTTCGGTCTTACCGAATCTGAAGTTCGGTCTTACCGAATCTGAAGTTCGGTCTTACCGAATCCGCCTCATTAGACTATGGACTCACACCAAAGCCAGTAATCGGCTTGTTGTGCGCTCCACAAGGGGTAACTCTTGGTGTAAAGAGGCGTACTACGACTGGGTTTTTGGAAATTCGTACTAAAAGTAAGAAAAGTACCAAATTTCGTACCTTTGCTGCGCCTTATACGTAAGGAAACGTTTACATAGTTTTGAGTTTAATTGTCAACTTTAGTACCAAACTTGATTTAACCAGTAGAAAGGCATTAAGATCGGTCGGGCCGAACTATGGATATCCACCACTTTTCGTCATAATCCGGTGAAAAATTCATCATTTATGAACTGTCAGCATCTAAATTGAAATATGATCCAATTAGGTCTAAACTCGGTAGGGACGTTGAGGGGTCTAATAAGTTTTCAAGTTTTTGAAACAGAATATTGGTCTTTGTGCTAGATATATCCAAATATATAACGATCTAAACCATATAGGACACGGATATCGAAAAGCCTATCCAAAGTCACTATGCCAAATTTCAGCGAAGTCGAATAATATATGGGCAACTTAAAGGGCTCTAGACCTTAAATCGCGAGATCGGTCTCTATGGCAGCTATATTTAAATACATAACGATGGGAGCCACATTGAACGCGGATATGAAAGGGCCTTACTCACTATGCCAAATTTCAGCGAAATCGGGTAATACTCGTAAATGCTGCTTTTATGAGTCCAATAACTAATATTGGGAAATCGGTATATATGGCAGCTATATCCAAATATAAACCGATCGGAACCATATACGGATGTTGAGAATACTTGGTTAGGTCACTGTGTCAAATATAAGCGAAATCGGATATTAAAAGCGCCTTTTATGGGCCATTGACTATAAATAGTGAGATCGGTCTACATGGCAGCTATATTCAAATATAGCACGATCTTGACCTTACTCTGCACGTATGTCGGGGAGCCTAACGCAACACATTGAGCCAAATTTCACCCAAATCAAATAAGAAATGTGCCATCTAGAAGCTCAAGAAGTCTAATCCGGAGATCGGTTTATATGACAGCTATATCAGGCTATGGACTGGTTTCAGCCAAATCAGATAGGAATCGGTTTTTATACCAGCTATATCAGATTATGAACCGATTCGAACTACAGTTAGCACAATTGTTGAGAGTCACCAAAACACCATGTGCAAAATTTCAGCCAAATCGGGTGCCCTCTAGAAGCTCAAGAAGCCAAGACCCAAGATCGGTTTATATGGCAGCTATATTAGGTTATCAACCGATTTAGACCAAACTTAACAAAATCGATGTAAGTGAACTAAAAACACCTCGTGCAAAATAACAGACAAATCGGGTAAGAATTGTGCCCTCTAGAAGCTCAAGAAGTCTAGACCCAAGAACGGTTTATATGGCAGTTATATCAGGTTATCAATCGACTTAGACCAAACTTAACACAATCGGTGAAAGTGAATTAAAAACACCACGTGCAAGATATCAGCCAAATCGGGTAAGAATTGTGCCCTCTAGAAGCTCAAGAAGTCAAGACCCAAGAACGGTTTATATGGCAGCTATATCAGGTTATCAACCGATTTAGACTATATTTAAAACAAGACGTGCAAGATTTCAGCCAAGCAGGGTAAGAATTGCGCCCTCTAGAAGCTCAAGAAGTCAAGAGCCAAGATCGGTTTATTTGGTAGCTATATCATAATAGGGACCGATTTGGCCAATTTACAATCCTAATCGACCTACACGAAGTATTCGAAGATGGACTATATCCTGATATAGTCCCCATATATACCGACCTGCCGATTTAAGGTCGTAGGCCCATAGAAGCCACATTTATTATTCGATTTTGCTGAAATTTAGGACTTAGAGATGTTTTAGGCCCTTCGAAATCTTGTTTCAATTTGGCCCAGGCCCGTCCAGATTTGGATATAGCTGCCATATAGGCCAATCTGCCGATTAAAGGTCTTTGGCCCATAAAAGCCACATTATTTATCTAATTTTGCTGAAATTTGGGACAGTGAGTTGTGTTACACCCTTCGACATCGTCTGTCAATTTGGCCTAGATCGGTTCAGGTCTTTATATAGCTGTCATAAAGACCGATCTCTCGATTTAAAGTCTTAGGCCCATAAAAGCCACATTTATTATCCGATTTTGCTGAAATTTGGGACAGTGAGTTATGTTAGGTCCTTCAAGATCTTTTTCCAATTTGGCCCAGATCGGTCCAGATTTGGATATAGCTGCCATATTGACTGATCTGCCGATATAAGGTGTAGGGCCCATAAAAGGCGCATTTATTGTCCGATTTCGCTGAAATTTGGGACAGTGAGTTGTGTTAGGCTTGTCCTAGATCGGTTCAGATTTGGATATAGCTGCCATATAGACCGATTTCCTGATTTAAGGTTTAGGGCCCACAAAAGGCGCATTTATTGCCCGATTTCGCCGAAATTTGGGACAGGGAGTTGGGTTAGGCCCTTCGAATTCTCCTTTCAATTTGGCGCAGATCGGTTCAGATTTGGAAATAACTGCCATATAGACCGATCTTTCGATTTAGGGTCTTGGGCCCATAAAAGACGCATTTATTGCCTGATTTCACCAAAATTTGGGACAGTGAGTTGTCTTAGGCCCTTTGATATCCCTATTTAATTTGGCTCAGATCGGTCCAGATTTGGATATAGCTGCCATATAGACCAATCTGCCGATTTAAGGTTTTTGGCCCATAAAAGGCGCATTTATTGTCCAATTTTGCTGAAATATGGGACAGTGTAAGGTCCTTCGACATCTTTTTTTCGATTTGGTTCAGATCGGTCCAGATGTGGATATAGCTGCCATATAGACCGATCTCTCGATTTAAGGTCCTGGTCCATCCTGTCTTATTTCGCCGAAAATTGGGACAGTGAGTTGTTTTACACCCTTCGACATCTTTTTTCAATTTGGTCCAGATCGGCCCAGATTTGGATATAGTTGCCATGTTGACCGATCTTTCGATATAAAGTCATGGGCCAATAAAAGGCCCATGTATTGTCCGATTTCACAGAAAATTGCTGCAGTGAGTTGTGTTAGGCCCTTCGACATATTTTTCCAATTCGGCCCAGATCGGTTCAGATTTGGATATAGCTGCCATATAGACCGATCTCTCGATTTGAAGTTTTGGGCCCATTAAAGGCGCATTTTTTGTCCGATGTCGCCGAAATTCGGGACAGACAGTTGTGTTAGCGCCTTCGACATCCTTCTTCAATTTGGCCCAGATCGGTTCAGATTTGGATATAGCTACCATATAGACCGATCTCTATATTTAAGTTCTTGGGCCCTTAAAAGGCGGATTTATTGTCCGATTTCACCACAATTTATGACAGTCAGTTGTCTTAAGTCTTTTGACATCCCTCTTCAATTTGTCCTAAATCGGTTTAGATTTGGATATAGCTGCCATATAGACCAATCTGCCGATTTAAGGTTTTTGGTCCATAAAAGGCGCATTTATTGTCCAATTTTGCTGAAATATGGGACAGTGTAAGGTCCTTCGACATCTTTTTTTCGATTTGGTTCAGATCGGTCCAGATATGGATATAGCTGCCGATCTCTCGATTTAAGGTCCTGGTCCATCCTGTCTTATTTCGCCGAAAATTGGGACAGTGAGTTGTTTTACACCCTTCGACATCTTTTTTCAATTTGGTCCAGATCGGCCCAGATTTGGATATAGTTGCCATGTTGACCGATCTTTCGTTATAAAGTCATGGGCCAATAAAAGGCCCATGTATTGTCCGATTTCACAGAAAATTGCTGCAGTGAGTTGTGTTAGGCCCTTCGACATATTTTTCCAATTCGGCCCAGATCGGTTCAGATTTGGATATAGCTGCCATATAGACCGATCTCTCGATTTGAAGTTTTGGGCCCATTAAAGGCGCATTTTTTGTCCGATGTCGCCGAAATTCGGGACAGACAGTTGTGTTAGCGCCTTCGACATCCTTCTTCAATTTGGGACAGTGAGTTGTTTTACACCCTTCGACATCTTTTTATACCCTCCACCATAAGATGGGGGGTATACTAATTTCGTCATTCTGTTTGTAACTACTCGAAATATTCGTCTGAGACCCCATAAAGTATATATATTCTTGATCGTCGCGACATTTTATGTCGATCTAGCCATGTCCGTCCGTCTGTCCGTCCGTCCGTCCGTCCGTCCGTCCGTCCGTCCGTCCGTCCGTCCGTCCGTCTGTCTGTCGAAAGCACGCTAACTTCCGAAGGAGTAAAGCTAGCCGCTTGAAATTTTGCACAAATACTTCTTATTAGTGTAGGTCGGTTGGTATTGTAAATGGGCCATATCGGTCCATGTTTTGATATAGCTGCCATATAAACCGATCTTGGGTCTTGACTTCTTGAGCCTCTAGAGTGCGCAATTCTTATCCGATTGGAATGAAATTTTGCACGACGTGTTTTGTTATGATATCCAACAACTGCGCCAAGTATGGTTCAAATCGGTTCATAACCTGATATAGCTGCCATATAAACCGATCTTGGGTCTTGACTTCTTGACCCTCTAGAGGGCGCAATTCTTATCCGAATGGAATGGAATTTCGCACGACGTGTTTTGTTATGATACCCAACAACTGTGCCAAGTATGGTTTAAATCGGCCCATAACCTGATATAGCTGCCATATAAACCGATCTTGGGTCTTGACTTCTTGAGCCTCTAGAGGGCGCAATTCTTATCCGAATGGAATGGAATTTCGCACGACGTGTTTTGTTATGATATCCAACAACTGTGCCAAGTATGGTTGAAATCGGTCCATAACCTGATATAGCTGTCATATAAACAGATCTGGGGATTTGACTTCTTGAGCTTTTAGAGGGCGCAATTCCTATCCGATTTGGCTGAAATTTTGCATGACGTATTTTATTTTTACTTTCAACAACTGTGTCAAATAAGGTTCAAATCGGTTCATAACCTGATATGGCTGCCATATAAACCGATCTTGGATCTTGACTTCTTGACCCCTAGAGGTCGCAATTATTATCCGATATGCCTGAAATTTTGTACGACGGATCCTCTCATGACCATCAACAAACGTGTTTATTATGGGCTGAATCGGTCTATAGCCCGATACAGATCCCATATAAATCGTTCTCTCTATTTTACTTCGTGAGCCCCATTGGGCGCAATTCTTATACGAATTGGCTGAAATTTTACACAGGTCTCCAACATATAATTTAATTGTGGTCCAAACCGGACCATATCTTGATATCGTTTTAATAGCAGAGCAACTCTTTTCTTATATCCTTTTTTGCCTAAGAAGAGATGCCGGGAAAAGAACTCGACAAATGCGATCCAAGGTGGAGGGTATATAAGATTCGGCCCGGCCGAACTTAGCACGCTTTTACTTGTTTCAATTTGGTCCAGATCGGCCCAGATTTGGATATAGTTGCCATGTTGACCGATCTTTCGTTATAAAGTCATGGGCCAATAAAAGGCCCATGTATTGTCCGATTTCACAGAAAATTGCTGCAGTGAGTTGTGTTAGGCCCTTCGACATATTTTTCCAATTCGGCCCAGATCGGTTCAGATTTGGATATAGCTGCCATATAGACCAATCTCTCGATTTAAAGTCTTGGCCCCATAAAGGGCGCACTTATAATCCGATTTCTATGAAATTTGACACAGTGACGTATGTTAGGCCTTTCGACATCCGTGTCGTATATAGTTCAGATCGGCCTATATTTGCATATGGCGAGGGTCAGGCGTTAATGGTTTAATAATTTGTGTATCGTCCCGACCAGCTTACAACTACAAGGGTTGTGGTTTCGTTTCCCAGCGGAAGCTTTGGTCTTTCGATATTGTGGTATAATAATTAACTACACATTGTCTTAGTGTTGTCCGGCATTGGATGACTATGAGCACCGCACGGGTTGGAACTCTGAGCTCCGATTTGTGTGGTGATCAACAACATGCCGAAAAGCTTAGCTGAGAGCTACCTGGGGAATTCACAGGTTGCGGACAGTGGATGGTGTAGCATCAACTAAAATCGCGTCCAATGAAAGGTTTCGAGTGGAGTGTCTCAGTGAGAACGGCACCAACTCTTGCTTAAATACTAACGCCGGTATTCACAAAACTTGATGTAGATTTGAAATAAGTTTACTTGAAAGATTTCCTTTATAGAAGCGTCAAATAAACCTATTTCACTTCATTAAGTTTTGTAACTACGTCCGTAATTCCCTATAAAACAAGGCGAGTTATTGGTGGCTTTAAATAACCGATCATACGATATATGAGCCACATTCAATGGAAAGTACTGATTACAGTACAGATTAGACTTTGGGATATGCTCTTAAGAACAAGGCTGGTCATATCCAGTCATTTAACTTCTGCATTTTATTTCAAATCTTCTTTTAGACTTTTTCTATTCCAAAATTTTGGGAACTACTCTAACGTACAACACTGTGTACAACAGCTGTAAAACAATATTAGCATAGTATGTCTGAATAAGCAAATATACATTTAGCATATGGATTTGTACATTTTAATTCCAATAAATGTTCAAATGTGTGCACACAACTACATTTACATTACGATTTAGTGTTTGCGAAAAATGTTAGCTTTTATGTTTTGTTAAAGATTTTAAGAGTTTTATATGCCACACCAAAGGGTGGGGATATACTACACAAGTCAATCCATTTGTAGCTCATCGAAGTATTGATCTCAGGCCCCAAAAAGAATTTTTTACGCTGTAGGACAATTTCAAGGTATAAAAAAGGTGGACAATCACATGTAAGGATAATGGTATTAGGCACGAATGTCGTGTTTAAAACTAAAACTCCTTCCGATCTATGGGTCACGGCACCCTGTTGAAAACGCAACTCCACGCCGAGCTTATGCTCTACCCGCGATTTGGGTACAAACCACAGCCACCACGTTGCTCCCTACTGGGGCCTCACCATTGTCAGGCTGGAACCGAAGTTCCAGGGGCTCCTGACACCCGTGGTACCAGATTAAAGTCTCCGGTCAGACTTTGTAGCCTTAAAAGACTACTACCAGTTGAACCCCAAACAGTTCCGGACTGGTCACCTGGATGAAAAGAATCGCCCTAAGCCGACCTCAAGCCAGGAAACCAAGGGTATGCATCAAACATACAACAGGACGATATATACAAACACAAACAGGACACGGCAAACATATCTGCATCAACATGGGACTCACAATCAACGCGGCCACCCACACGGATGACCGAACACAACCACAACAGCTACGGGATCCAACAATTGGTAAACACCGCTGCATCAACATGGGCAAGTCAGGTGCCAGCCCATGTCATGCGCAGCACCAAATCACTCGGTCGCGCCAGCACAGCAACTCCTCGTTATGGATACCTAGCGTGTGTTCATCCCTCCACTAAGTCTTGTCTGTCTCCTAAGAAATACAAAAATGCATTAAAGGAACCATGTCCCGTCAGTATGAAGCCCAGACTTAGGTCTAAACCAAAGTCCGGGCGGTCTCGTATTTGCGTCACGAATAAATTCATAAGTCACCCGACCATTGTCACTGTTCGTCCATCTAGTTCTCCATCTATCATAAAGACGCTCCAAAAGGAGTGCCATGAGCCGCCTAACATCCCCATCTGCAAGCTTAGAAACGGTGAGCCAATCCTCACGCACTAATGGAATTCCCTTTTTCACACTATACAGAACGGCCATGTAACTCACGAGTAAATCAAGCGGGGCGCACCAAGCAATACCTGTAGTGCATCTGTCGCAACAGTCCTATACACAGGCAAGCAAGCCAGCATTGCCAACCTCTGACAAGAGAGGATCTTCTTTCGTCCCAAGACTGTCGCAGCAATTCCGTGCCATACAGGCGCTCCATAATTTGCGCAAGCAACAAATAGACCAGCATATATGGACCGAACAGCGCGACGACTAAGACCCCAATCGTTTCTCAGAACACGCTTAACCATACTGGCTACTTCAGTCATCTTCCCCTTCACCAGATCCAAATGGACCAGGAAACCCATTCTCTCCGAAATAGTCACTCCCAGATATTTAACGAGCGCTACATTCCTGATGCTACCTCCACCAGATCGTATCGTGGGTGGACGATTCCGCGACAAGTTGACTTTGAGCAACATTGTCACGGTTTTGTTCTCCGCGACGTCAACACCAACACGATCGCTCCATTCGCCCACAATGACCATAGCAAGCTCACAGCGAGTTTCCAGAGCAAGTCTGGCATCTCCTTCAACCAGGATGATTAGATATGCACTGATTTTGAACGACTCAGCGAGACGTCCCAGCAGGGGATCCATCATGAGGTTCCATATATTGTATATGGAGCACAGATGGACCTCTGAGGGCAGGCACGCTAGATATCCTAACCGTATCGCTAGCAACAACCACGCAAGCTCGTCTATCACAGAAGTAACTACGCCAGAGAGAAAGTTTCTGACAACCTATTTCGCCTAACCTCGTGAGTACACTACGCCATGAAAGGTAATCAAACGAGCCTGTGAAATCGACAAATATGCCAAGGACATATTGGGCGCTCGATTTTCTCACACAGTTCTGCAGTAGAGTAAAACTCCAAAAGGGTTTGGAATTCTCAAGGCAAAGGTTTGTAGGTCTCTTTTTATACCCTCCACCATAAGATGGGGGGTATACTAATTTCGTCATTCTGTTGGCAACTACTCGAAATATTCCTCTGAGACCCCATAAAGTATATATATTCTTGATCGTCGCGACATTCTATGTCGATCTAGCCATGTCCGTCCGTCTGTCTGTCGAAAGCACGCTAACTTCCGAAGGAGTAAAGCTAGCCGCTTGAAATTTTGCACAAATACTTCTTATTAGTGTAGGTCGGTTGGTATTGTAAATGGGCCATATCGGTCCATGTTTTGATATAGCTGCCATATAAACCGATCTTGTGTCTTGACTTCTTGAGCCTCTAGAGTGCGCAATTCTTATCCGACGTGTTTTGTTATGATATCCAACAACTGTGTCAAGTATGGTTCAAATCGGTTCATAACCTGATATAGCTGCCATATAAACCGATCTTGGGTCTTGACTTCTTGAGCCTCTAGAGGGCGCAATTCTTATCCGATTGGAATGAAATTTTGCACGACGTGTTTTGTTATGATATCCAATAACTATGCCAAGTATGGTTCAAATCGATTTATAACCTGATATAGCTGCCATATAAACCGATCTTGGGTCTTGACATCTTGAGCCTCTAGAGGGCGCAATTCTTATCCGATTTGGCAGAAATTTTTCATGAAGTATTTTATTCTTACTTTCAACAATTGTGTCAAATAAGGTTCAAATCGGTTCATAACCTGATATACCTGCCATATAAATCGATTTGGGATCTTGATTTCTTGAGCCTCTAGAGGTCGCAATTATTATCCGATTTGCCTGAAATTTTGTACTACGGATCCTCTCATGAGCATCAACATACGTGTTTATTATGATCTGAATCGGTCTATAGCCCAATACAGCTCCCATATAAATCGATCTCTCTATTTTCTTGAGCCTCCCATTTTACACAGTTCTCCAACATGTAATTTAATTGTTGGTCCACAATACCATATCTTGATATCGCTCTAATAACAGAGGAAATCTTTTCTCATATCCTTTTTTGCCTAAGAAGAGATGCCGGGATAAGAGCGTATATAAGATTCGGCCCGGCCGAACTTAGCACGCTTTTACGTGTTATATAAACTTTAATGAAAAAGTGCAGAGGTTAGCATGTTCTCCTATGAAGCTGAAAGCCTGTGTTCGAATCCTGGCAAGAACATCTGAATCTCTCCCGTTCTGGCGACATTAGTGAGGAAATGGTATGTAAAAACTTCTCCCCAAAGAGGTGTGGCACGCCGTTTGGACTCGGCTACAAAAAGGAGGCCCCTATCATTGAGCTTAAATTTAAATCGGACAACACTTATTGATATATGAAAAATTTGCCCCCGTTTCTTAATGGAAAGTTCATGGGTAAATTTGCATTTACCAGGGGGAACGCCCCACCCCAAAGCCCCCAGAAACGGGCATACATTCCAATCAGCACAATATGGGACTTAAATGAATGGTACTTGGCATAAGAGTACAAATTTGATATACAAACTAGAGGATAAGTGCCGGGGGGACGCCCTTCTCTAAAAATTCCCCTTAAAATGGGTATACCAACCGATCGGTATAACATGGAACTTAAATGAATGGGGTTTCGGAGTAGAGTACGGGATTGATATAAAAATTAAGCAACACTCAATGATATATGAATAATTTGCCCCAGTTTCTTAATTGAAAGTTCATGGGTAAATTTGCATTTACCAGGGGGAACGCCCTACCCCAAAACCCCCAGAAACGGGCATACATTCTAATCAGCACAATATGGGACTTAATTGAAAGGTACTTGGCATAAGAGTTCAAATTTGATATACAAATTAAAGGATAAGTGCTTAAAATTCCCCTTAAAATGGGTATACCAACCGATCGGTATAACATGGGACTTAAATAAAAGGTGTTTGGGAGTAGAGAACGGGATTGATATAAAAATTAAGGCACAACACTCATTGATATATGAAAAATTTGCCCCCGTTTCTTAATGGAAAGTTCATGGGCAAATTTGCATTTACCAGGGGGAACGCCCCACCCCAAAACCCCCAGAAACGGGCATATATTCCAATCAGCGCAATATGGGACTTGAATGAAAGGTACTTGGCATAAGAGTACAAATGTGATATACTAATAACAGGATAAGCGCTAGGGCGAAGCCCTTCTCTTAAAATTCCCCTTAAAATGGGTATACCAACCGATCGGTATAACATGGGACTTAAATGAAAGGTGTTTGGGATTAGAATACGCGATTGATATAAAAATTTGGGGAAATGATCATATTGACTATCTATTGGTCTGTATAATCCATTTTATAGGTGCCCCGGTAGCCGATTTGTTAGCGTGCTCGGATTGCCAGTGCGGAGTTCGTGGGTTCGATTCCCATCAGAGGCCTTGGTCTGTCGCTACTGTGTTATCACAATGCAATAAATTTGTCTAAGTGAGCCTGTATAGGACTGCCACTCTTACCTAACCTAACCTAAACCCATTTTATGGTGGTAAAAATGTATTTTCGAAAAATTTAACTATACAGGATTACTTACACTTTAAATCTATGAGTAATTTCAAATTAATTCCATTAGTTACACAATTCCAACTCTCTCAAGACAAATTTGCCCATGTTACTATGACATAAAAGTTTCCGTCTTAAAACACTAATTGGATTTGCCACTCAAAGAGTTTGGAAATTAATTGCATTCAAAGGCGTTGCAATGAGATGCAAGGCAATTCATCAAATGGGCAAAATAGTATGCACCGCGTGCGAATGCATCAACGCACAGTGGTGGGGCAATCAACTGCAGTTTCAAATTTGAAAAAAGAAAACAATTTCCTAGGTTTCACTTCTTTTAACTTCTCGTGCATTGTAGCAACAATATGTCGATTTGAACTTGATTTGAGAAACAAGTCGTTTATACAACCATCAATCTATCCACATAAGCATTTATCCATTAAAACATTCATTGGAAACACAAAACTGACACTTAAACTTAACAACAAACAACGTTTGATCAATTACACCAGAACATTTTCCTATATTCGTTTGCATTTTAATGACATTCGCTTAAAACAAGACAGCAGAGACTGGAACCGAGAGAGAGAAAAAGGAAAATGGGGGAAAATAATCAAAAATATACGAGCAGTAGAGTAAATACAAACACATGCGTTAAAGCAAATCCAGTGTTGCCAAAAAGGCATCCTAAAGGAAATAACACTTAAACATAAAAATGCTATAAAAACTAAATATCAATGGAAAAAATTTTCAAAATTTAATTTTAATAGAGAATTTTTAGAGACAGATTTATTTTTATACAAAAAAAGTCTCAAGATTTTATTCTTGACTAGATAAATCGGGCCCGCTCCGGTGCGCCTTGAATGTGGATAACGAATTTGTGCCACTGTAGCCTATGACGCTGAACGCCTGTGTTCGAACCCCGGCGAGAACATCGGGCAATATTTAAAGCGGTGGTTATCCCCTCTTCGCCATACATGGCCATGAAAAAAATTCCTCCCCAAAGATGTGTCGCATGCCATTCGTTTTGAGTCCTATATTACCATATTGGTAAATATTTCCGGTTTAGGTCGTATTTTGGGGATGGGGTGGCCACCCAGACACTTGGCGCTTAAAGTAAATATAAGCTTCGTGCTCTACTATCAAATACATTTTATGTGAGCCCCATATTGGTATGATCGGTCTTTGTCTCGAAAATTAGTATCAATTTCCCAAAAATCTATCAATTTCCAAACCAAATAGCTTTTATAAGTCAAATATTACCATGGTAGGCAAATTTGTCCGATTAAGGAGGTATTTTGTGGTGGGAAGGCTCCCCAAACACATGTCTCTTCAATTGGGTATCAAATTCGATTTTTTCTCTCAAGCACTTTTCGTTCGAGCTCTATATTGTGGTGATTGGTCTATTTATCTATTTAGCGAGTTTTGGGCGGCCCCCGAGGCAACCGACCCCAACAATAGAAACCATGTTTTGTTTTTGGTGATTTAAGTGGCAGACTGTCATCAGACTCACTTTGACGTTTTCGTCCATTGTAATACCACAGGAACAAAAGAAGGAAGATGACTTCTAGTTCCTACAGTTGTTGGTGGCTGAAAATGTGTAAAAAAATATCAAACGAATCGCATAACCAATCTCCGAGATCTGGTGCTTTTGAAAATTAGGTTAATGAGAAGTTCTTTATGAGACAGGGATGGCACCTCAGATATTTCGAATCAAATATGGATATCAATTTCCTGTTCCACTCCCGAATCCCTTTAACTTGAGCCCCCTATTGCCATGGTCGGTAAATATGAACAGTTTGGAGGGTGTTTCGGGGCTGGGGCTGCCACCGCCCTTTTACCCTGAAAATATATGACAAATTCCTTCTAAACTCCCAAAAAACGTTGCTTTGAGCTCCATATTGTCATAGCCGGAAATGAAGTTCAGTTTAGGGGGTGCTTAAAGGGCTTACCCCCAAACACTTGGCTCCAAAATTGGATATTACATTCGTTTTCTACTCTCAAATACCTTTCATTTGAGTCCCATATTGCCATAGAGGCTCAGTTAACATATTCGATGTAATTTAGGAGGAAAGGCGCCGTCTAGAATTGAACGAAAATTTCAATGTCATATTCGTTATATAAACCTTAAATTCCTCTCATTTGAGTCCCATATAACCATGGTCGGCTAATATACCCATTTGGGGGTTGGGTGCGACCTCCCATTACTTGGACCTAATTTTGTATGCCATATTTGTTATCTACTGCCGAATACTTTTCATTTGAGTCCCATATTGACAGGAACATCGATTATTTCTGTATAGAGGAGTTTTAGGGGTTTGGGGGCCCGCTGGGTGCTGGAATCAAATTTTAATACGATATTCATTTTCTAGTCTCCAATACCTTTCATTTGATAACCATGTTGTACCTATCGGTCCACTTTTGGTTTTGGGTGTTTTTTTTAGGCTAAGGGGGAGGGTCCGCCCCCAATAGATTTCTAAAAGTTATGATTATAGCCTATGTTTCCTTCCAAACAAACTTACACAATCTGTGAAAGATTTAAGAAAATCGGTTCAGCCGTTTTTGATTCTACGGAACAAACAAACAAACCGAGTCCCATGTAGTCATGATGGCTCATATGCCAATTTAGGGCGTTTTTGGGGGGTGGGGAGACTCTCCATACTTCGATCTGATTTTGTATGCCAGATTCGTTATCTACTCCCGAATACCTTTCATTTGAGCCCCATATTGACATGAACGTCCAAAATGTCTATTCGGGGGAGTTTTGGGGGTGGGGCGTCCCAATGGGTACGAAGACTCAAATTTCAGTATCATATACGTACTCTACTTTCCAATACCTTTTATTTGATACCCATATTGTCCCGATCGGTCCACTTTTGGTTTTGGGTGGCGGAAAGGGGAAAGGGGGAGGGTCCGCCCACCTTCTGATATCGACAATTTATATAGCCTATGTTTCCTTTCAGACAAACCTACACAATCTGTGAAAATTTCGAGAAATTCGGTTCTACCGTTTTTTAGTCTATACGGAACATACAAACACACCGAGTTGCGTATAGACATAACTGGCTAATGTACCCATTTTGGGCCTTTTTGGGGGTGTGGGGTGACCCCTTAAACTTCGACATGAATTTGTATACCAGATTCGTTATCTACTACCGCATACTTTTTATTTGATACCCATATTGTCCCGATAGGTCCACATTTGATTTTGGGTGGTGTTTTTGGGGTAACGGGGGAGGGTCCGCCCCCTTCCGATATCAATAAATTGTAAAGCCTATTCCTCATTCCAGACCATATTAGTAATCTACTCTCGAATACCTTTCATTTGAGTCCCATATTGTCATGATTGTCAAATAAACCTATTTCAAGGGGTTTTGGGGTTGGGGCGCTCCCCCAGGTACTTGGACCCAACTTTTATTATGACATTCGTACTCTACTTTCATTTGAATCCCATATTGTCCCGATCGCTCCACTTTTAGTTTTGGGCAGTACTTTTGTGGTAAGGGGGAGGGTCCTCCCCCTCCCGATATCAAAAAAATGTTTCCTTCCAGACCAACTTACTTAATCTGCGAAAATTTCAAGGTAATCGGTTCAGCAGTTTTTGAGTCTATACGGAACAAACAAACGCAAATTGATTTTTATATATAAAAAGATGTTGACAAAGTTTTATTTCTTTATAACATTTCTTTAAAATTTTGTAAAATTTTATTATAATATTTTGTCAAACTTTGATTCGGTATAAATTCTTTTTACAGAAAAAATGGCGAATTTGTTTTCTCTGGTTATCGAAAATTTTCTTGTAACGGCAACCCTATTACCAACTTAGCCTTACAGGCACTTACAAACAAACCGGAAAATGCAAAAAAAAATCTCTTTAAAATTCAAATGCACTTGTGCAGCAATTGCAATTGATTCAAATTTCTAGTTTAACTAGAACGTATACTTCATATGATTGTTGGGTGCGAGAGTGTGTGTGTAAGATTGAATTTGTATGTGAGAGCATGCCACTCATTCATTCATTGAGTATGACTTTGCTAATGCGTGTGTGAGTGACACAAATACACAAGGCAGAGCAGCAACATCGACATCTGTTTTAAGAGTGCCCACCGAAAAATGAAAATGAAACAAAAGCATGGTAATCTATAAAAGAAAGCAATTAGATAAGGCGGGGGGTGGGCAAAAAGTTTGCCAAGGCAAGAACTACTTCCGGTACTATTGGTTTGTACAATAGTTTGGTTTGAGAGATTAAACACTAGTTCAGCATAATGGGTAAATAGAGTTAATACAGGGGAGACTTCCCTCAGGGGATACTTCTCTCATACCGATGAGTGCAGTGCGATTTATGTTACAGCTCAATGATAAGAGCATTTCTTATGCCGAGTCCGAACGGCGAGCCACACAGCGAACCATTTGGTAGAGATGTTTAAAACCTGGCAGGATACCTCACAAATGTAGTCAGCCTTATTAAGGGAATAACCACGGCTGAAAAATTTTCTCATGTTCACGTAGGAATTTAAACCCAAAAAGTAAAAAGGCGTTAAGTTCGGCCGGGCCGAACTTTGGATACCCACCACCTCGGGTATATATGTAAACCACCTTTCATCAAAATTCTGTGAAAATGTCATACCTTATACTCATATACCTCATACCGATCTGAACTATATACGACACGGATGTCGAAAAGCCGAACATAAGTCACTGTGTCAAATTTCAGTGAAATCGGATTACAAATGCGCCTTTTATGGGGCCAAGACTTAAAATCGAGATATCGGTCTACATGGCAGCTATATCCAAATCTGGACCGATTTGGGCCAAGTTGCATAAACATGTCGAAGAGCCTAACACAAAGCACTGTCCCAAATTTCGGCGAAATCGGACAATAAATGCCTTTTTTATGGGCCCTAAACCTTAAATCCAGAGATCGGTCTATATGGCAGCTATATTAAAATCTGGACTGATCTGGGCAAAATTGAAGAAGGACGTCGAAGAGCCTAACCAAACTCACTGTCTCAAATTTCAGCGACATCGGACAATAAATGCGTCTTTTATGGCCCCAAAACCTAAAACCTAGATATCGGTCTATATGGCAGCTATATCCAAATCTGGACCGATCTGTGCGATATTGCAGAAGTATGTCAAGGGGATTAACTTAACTCACTGTTCCAAATTTCGGGGACATCGGGCAATAAATGAGCATTTTATCAAGAAATCGGCTATATAAATCAAGAAATCGGCTATATCCAAATTTGAACCGATCTGGACCAAATTGAAGAAATATGTCAAAGGGCCTAACACATCTCACTGTCCCAAATTTCAGCAAAATCGGATAATGAATGTGGCTATTATGGGCCTTACACCATAAATCGGAGGATCGATCTATATGGCAGCTATATCCAAATCTGGACCGATCTGAGCCAAATTAACGAAGGATGTCGATGGGCCTTACACAATTCACTGCCCCGAATTTCATCAAAATCGGATAGTAAATGTGGATTTTGTGGGCCTAAGACCCTAAACCGGCGGATCGGTCTATATGGCAGCTATATCCAAATCTGAACCGACCTGAACCAAATTAAAGAAACATGTCAAAGGGCCTAAGACAATTCACTGTCCCAAATTTCAGCGAAATCGGACCATAAATGTGGCTTTTATGGGCCTTAGACCCTAAATCGGAGGATCGGTCTATATGGCAGCTATATCCAAATCTGGACCGATCTGAGCCAAATTGACGGAGGATGTCGAAGGGCCTAACACAACTCACTGTCCCAAATTTCAACAAAATCGGATAATAAATGTGGCTTTTATGGGCCTAAGACCCTAAATCGGCGGATCGGTCTATATGGGGGCTATATCAAGATATAGTCCGATATAGCCCATCTTCGAACTTAACCTGCTTATGGACAAAAAAAGAATCTGTGCAAAATTTCAGCTCAATTTCTCTATTTTTAAAGACTGTAGCGTGATTTCAACAGACAGACGGACAGACGGACGGACATGGCTAGATCGTCTTAGATTTTTACGCTGATCAAGAATATATATACTTTATAGGGTCGGAAATGGATATTTCGATGTGTTGCAAACGGAATGACAAAATGAATAAACCCCCATCCTTCGGTGGTGGGTATAAAAATGGCTATAGAGGCTAGCGCAGAGGTTAGCATGTCCGCCCATGGCGCCGAACGCCTGGGTTCAAATCCCAACGTGACTATCGGAAAAATTTTCAGCGGTGGTTATTCTCTTACCAATTATGAGGTTTCCTGCCATGTTAAAACTTCTCTTTCAAATGGTGTCGCTATGTGGCAAACCATTCGGACTCGGCATAAAAAAGGAGGCCCCTATCATTGAGCTTTAAACTTTAATCGGACTGCCCTCGTCGATTTGAGAGAAGTACCCTCTGTTCCTTAGTGGAATGTTCATGGGAAATTTGGTTTGGTAATGGCTATATGACCCGAATCTGAAAAACATAAAAAATATGAGGAAAACAGAATCGTGTAGCTCAAAAATGGAGCTGTTTTTATTCGCAGCTGGGTATAAAATCATGAGAATCCCAGGCGCTGGTCTCATATTTCATTGTCCATTTCTTTTCTTGAGCTTTCCCTTTTTTCGCCCTCCACTGTAGTATCAGCATGTGACGACATCACTTGTCTCTATGCCCCTTCCAGTGCAAACAATGCCCAATACACACATAGTCGAACATGTATTAAACATCACTCGACACTTGTCATTACCATCAAATAACGACCTAAAGTAATGATAACGTTCATTTTTTTTTTGTCCCATTGTCTTTTAGTTTTTGATTTTACAACCATATGGCATTGTCTTCTTTGCCGTCTCCATGATGTCCTCCTTCGTCCATCCAAGCTTTGTGGTATGGTGCATGAATGCTTGCCACTGCTACCACAAGCATTAGTCCACCCATAAGTTCCCCTTGCGCATTCAATGCTGCTTGTTGAAGAACATTTATAAGTGCATCTTGTCTATAGATGGATACTCAATTTTTATGATGAGTATGCCGGAAAAATGCCATGCTAAAGATAGATGTGAAATACTATTCCACCACTTCAGCAAGCAGATTGAGGAGAATAGTCTGTTTCAGCGACCACCAAACCACTTTCCTGCCCATCATTGAAGACCAGCAAAGGCACCATGGCCAGATTTGCCATGGCATAAAACAACATAAGTGTGAGTGTGTGTGTGATTGAATGATGCGTGGTTAGGGTTAACGTCTTTTCGCGACTTTTGGTTGAAAAAAATTTTCTATAAGAATCACATTTTTACATTTGGGTCTGGGTGATGACCTCACCGCCCGCTCCCTGCTCATTAGGCTGCATTGACTTTCCTGTCACTGCACTGTCTGAAGTTTCGGTATTAGTTTCTTTGCCCATCCTAGTCTTCCAAATCTTTACAAAGTCGGCAATGGTTCCATGGGTGGGGTCCCTGTTTGTTAGGCTGCATTGAGACTCCCGTCTCTGTACTGCCTGATGATTGGATACTATGATCTTTGCCTAACCTAGTCTTCCAAATCCAAATCTTAAATAAATGGGATTCTTGGGAGTAGGTGATGGTTCCGTCGTCAGCTCTTTGTCCGTTAGGCTGCATTGAGACTCCTGTTGCTGCGCTGTCTGATGTCTCAATATTAGGATCTTTACCAATGCCAGTATTCCGAATCTTGAAGTCGGTCAGTCGTCGGTTCCCTGCTAGTTAGGGTGTGTTGGGTCTCTCGCCCCTGCATTGCCTGTTGTTTTAGTATTAGGATCTATGCTTATCCAAGTCTTCCCAATATTGAGAGAGACTGCGATTTTCTCATCGTCGGCCCCCTGTTTGTTAGGCGGTATGGAGTGTCCTGCCACTGAACAGTCTTTACTTTACTTTAAGTGGCTATGACAGAATATTTGTTCCACTAGCCGAACGTAGCGTTCCAAGCGCCTCGATCTTCTGCGCTCATTCTAAAAACTCTGACACCAAGTTTCGAGATGTCTCCCACCACTTGATTTTTCCATCGGGCTTTTGGTCTTCCCGGTTTGCGTGTACCACCGTGTTTGCCTTCACAGACTTCTTTGCTGGAGATCCATTCTGACAACATGACCTAGCCAACGCAGCCGTTGTATTTTGATGCGTGTAACTATGCTATCGTCGTCATACGGCTCGTGGTTCATACGTCGCCTATATTCTCCATTAACGCAAACCGGTCCATATATTTTACGAAGAATCTTTCTCTCAAATACTCCAAGCATTGGCTCATCTGCTTTCACAAGAACCCATGCTTTAGAACCATACAACAGCACGGGTAGCCACTGAACTGTCTGATGGCTCAATATGAGGATATTTACCTATCCTAGTCTTCCCGTAGTACGTCATGGCTTCAGTCTTAGCCAAACTAGCCACGGATACTTGATCAATGGCCACCACAAGGAGAGTTCGTTTCTCCTTCTCCTCCCTATGGAAGACCTTCCATTTCTCCACGGCCAACTCTTTCAAGACTTCTAACATGCGTTCCGTTGCGAATTCGACGCCCTCATCTTTGATGTTGAACGGCGCCTTCTACTCTCTGTGGAAGGCCTTCCATTTCTCCAGGGCCAACTCTTGGTTTTGCTTTTGCTTCCATCATGCGTTCCGTTGCGAATTCGCCGCTCTCATCCTTGATGCAGACCGTCGCCTTTGTGTGTTGGGGGATGTCGATCTTTCTCACAAAATCGAGCTTTGCTTCCCCGGGAGTGTGGATTCTCCCAACGAGCTTTTTGACGGTATCAATACATTCCGTTGACGCAAAGCGCAGTGCTAAGATGTCCCCTCTATACTCGCAGCTCATAATTCGCATGGGTGGAACCCCTTCAAAGATTTCAAAACATGATCGAAAACCCGTTCGTTTACAAGATGGCCCACTTGGGACCGATGATCTGGTAGAATCATGCATGTGAAGATGTCCCCTCTATACTCCTCGCAGCTCATAATCCGCTTGGGTGGATCCACTTCAGAGAGTTCAACACATGATCGAAAACCCGTTCGTTTACCAAATGCCTCACTTAGGACCGATGATCTGGTGGAATCCTATCGGATGCACTGCCGATATCAATGATTGCATAAGTCAACTCATCTCTGTTGTGGTTCCTTGCCACTTTGGCGTAAGAGGGCGGGCCCTTACCTTTTTCAACGACCATCATCCCCTCCGCGATGGCTGTGGGGTCCGTTGGGAAATCACAGTCCTCCATGAAGACTGAGAGGCCGCGCACGCTTCTCCCTTTGTTTCTGTCCCGACCTTGTGACCTTCCGTAGAACACTGTCTGGAGTCTCCATTACGGGATGTCTGGCCTGGTCGTTTATCAAATGACTCACTTAGGACCGATAATCTGGTAGAATCCTACCGGATGCCGGTATCAATGACTTCATCTCTGTTGTGGTTCCTTGCCACTCTGGCGTAAGAGGGCGGGTCCTTACCTTTTTCAATGACCATCTTCTTTTTTCGTGATGGCTGTGGCCTCCTGTTGGAAGTCACAGTCCTCCATGAAGACTCAGAGGCCGCGCGCTCTTCTTTCGTTCCTGTTCCGACTTTGTCTCGTTAGGACACAGTCTGGAGTCTCCATTGCGGGAGGGCTGGTTTGGTCTTTCCAGAGTACTTGAAAGCACGGATATTTCTTCTTCAGAGTTTTAGCAGTGCTATGCTCTTTGGGAGATATGATTCTCTTTCCAGGACACTGTCTGGAGTCCCCATTTCGGTAGGGCTGGATTGGTCTTCACAGAGTACTTGAAAGCTGGGAGCTCGTTTTTTTCTTCAGGGTTTTAGCAGTCTTATGCTCTTCGGGAGATCTGATTCTCTTTCCAGCTTCCATAGAAGCGCCGGAATGTCAGTTCTATACCTTCCAGCATCCTGCACTTTCGTCCGATTGCGCAGCTGGTGCATATTTATCTGTCTTCTTCGTCGTGCCTCGGATCGCTTTCTATGTCCTCTTGCTAGAGCAAAGTCCTCCCTAACTACTGCCGTCATCCCACTGTCCTCATTCTTCAATTCGGCTGCGATGACTGTTTCATTGACACTGTCTGAATCGGAAACACCACTTTTACTTATAGAGTGGGGATGAACTGTCCAATCCCTCAGCTTTATCCGTCTCTTCCTCACTAATTAGTCTGACGACTAGTTGTGGGCTTGAAGCCAAGGCACCCACACCTATAAGAGGGAGGACAAATTGCTGCGGTCTGACGCCACCACAGAAGCTATTGGGTCTTTGGAGTTCATTTTGAGCCTACTCCAAAAAGGCTTAACAAATTTTTCGTAATAAAGGGTGATTTTTTTGAGGTTAGGATTTTCATGCATTAGTATTTGACAGATCACGTGGGATTTCAGACATGGTGTCAAAGAGAAAGATGCTCAGTATGCTTTGACATTTCATCATGAATAGACTTACTAACGAGCAACGCTTGCAAATCATTGAATTTTATTACCAAAATCAGTGTTCGGTTCGAAATGTGTTCATTCACCGTAACGTTGCGTCCAACAGCATCTTTGAAAAAATACGGTCCAATGATTCCACCAGCGTACAAACCACACCAAACAGTGCATTTTTCGGGATGCATGGGCAGTTCTTGAACGGCTTCTGGTTGCTCTTCACTCCAAATGCGGCAATTTTGCTTATTTACGTAGCCATTCAACAAGAAATGAGCCTCATCGCTGAACGGTGAATGAACACATTTCGAACCGAACACTGATTTTGGTAATAAAATTCAATGAATTGCAAGCGTTGCTCGTTAGTAAGTCTATTCATGATGAAATGTCAAAGCATACTGAGCATCTTTCTCTTTGACACCATGTCTGAAATCCCACGTGATCTGTCAAATACTAATGCATGAAAACCCTAACCTCAAAAAAATCACCCTTTATGAATATTTTTCTTTGAGGAGCTCCGCTCCGCTCAACGGCTACTTTGAGATATCCACTTAAAATTTTTCCAATGTTCTCGCCAGGATTTTAACTCACGCTTTTAGCATCATTGACGAACTTGCTAAACTCTGGGCTTCAATGAAATTAATCCGATATCCACATTCGGGGCGAAATGACCCCATCTTAAAACTCTGGCAAAAAAAGACTTATTTATCGACCATTGAAATATAGGGCTCATGTAGAAGATATAAGAGAAGACGCTGCGGAGCGGGGCCGGTTTGGCTAGTTTTTTATTAAAATAAAATTTTGACAAAATTTTCTATACAAATAAAATCTTCGTAAAATTTTCTATAAAAATAAAACATTAACAAAGTTTTATAATTTTGTCTCCTTGCGTTCGTTTGGTTTGTTTGTTTGCGCTTTTTTATTTTCATCTTTAAAATCTTTTCGTGATTTTTCGGACACATTCTAGCTCGAAAAGATTTTAAAGATCAAAATAAAAGAGCGCAAGCATACAAACCAAACGAACCGGCCTGTCGCTGTGCTATAGTGTAATGCGGGCAGTGCCAAGTTTTTAACATATTTGGTACCAATATCATGGCTTTTATTTATTGGCGCCCGAGCACAGACCTACCCATTTTCCATATTAGCAACTTTGAACGATAATATGTTTACTGTCAGATAGGTCAGTTTAGGATATAGTGACAGTCTGTTGCTATTTTCATCATACAGCTCGGGTATGTACTGCCTTAGAACCATATGACAACACGGGTAATATCAGTGTTTTGTATAGTGTAATCTTCATCTGTCGATAAATGGCCTTCGTTTCAAAAATGCATACTTTATCCAAAGTGGCGTCTGTTTGTCAGGATTATTCTTCGCTTGACTTCAAAATTGGGGTCATTCGTTTCAGTTTCAGCGTTGCTGAGGTAGACAAAGTTGCTGATTATCTCAAAGCTGTGTTTCTCAACTTTCTCCATTTTCTTTATCTGCTCGGTTGTACAAGACGTTTTGGGAGTTGAAACCATCCATTTCGTCTTATCTCCATGCCAGAGCCATTTTCACTGACTCTCTTTCGATTCTTTCAGAGGTATTACTACTTCCGGTGATCGACATATGATATCGAGTAGAATGTATTATCTTGTGAGTAGTGTGCTACATCTGCATCTCGTTTCTTCTCCAGCTGGATATTAGAGAGATCACATGATGAGACGTCCCCTTGTCTTAAACCTCGGAGAGATCTTTTCTATTCTTGCTGAGGAACGTGTTTCAGTCATTGTCATCCTGATAACATAGTTACACGTATCAAAATACAACGGCTGCGTTGGCTAGGTCTTGTTGTAAGAATGGATGAAGAAGCTCCAGCAAAGAAGTACACGCAAACCGGGACGACCAAAAGCCCAATGGAAAGATCAAGTGGTGGGGACACTTTGAAACTTGGTTTCAGAGATTTTAAAATGAGTGTAGAAGATCGAGGCCCTTGAAACGCAGATGTCTGCTAGTGGAACAAATGTTCTGTCATAACCAATTAAAGTAAAGCAAAGACAGTCTGTTGCTGATTAAGTTAGACAATCTGCAGTCCAATGCGATAGACTGTAGGGATAGTCAAGAGGAAGATAATATTCCAAGCAGTAAGCGATTTGGTTTCATTCGTAACAAATGCAATAGAATTGAAATATGAGTATTAGGAAGCTGTTCAAGGTTTTTATTAGAAATGACACCAGTGTCATGACTTTTACTCATTGGCGCCCGAGCACGGACCAATTAAATTTCTATATTTACGACTTTTAACGATCATATGATTACTCTTAAGTTAGGATAACAAAGGAATACAATTTTGACAACATTTCCTATAGAAATAAAAATTTAACAAAATTTTTTCTAGAAATAAAGTTTCCACAAGATTTTGTCTAGAAATAAAATGTTTACAAAGTGTTCTATAGGAATTAAACTTTTTATTTATTTATTTTTTTCATTTTCATGTTTTTTTTTTGCCTGTTAGGACGAAGATCATTAAATTTTACAATTTTTATTTTTCAATAATCGGAGATGCAAATGGAAAAGGAAAGCCAAAGATAGCAACACACACCAACCACTATGGGACGCCTTTCGTCTTTGGTTAGAAGACTTTTCAAACATATTAGGTGTGATGGCTTCAAGGGCCGTGCATTGGTATGTTGTATTTGAATCGTATTAATAGCGAAAACGCTAGATGCGTTACCACATTAACCACGCTCGACACCTCAGTCTATTAGCTGTACTTTTTCCCAATGCATGTATTTTTGTGTAATGACAGACATTCTTTCTGTGGCAAATTACACTTCTTTCGTACTACACATGATTTTGTGCATCTGTTAGAAGTTGTATCGAACGCTAGACAACGCCAACGGCTCTCGCTCTCGCACCGTGTGCCCAGGTTCGAATCCCGGCCGGGGTCTGCCAAATATTTTTTTTTTTAAGTTTTTTTTTGCCTGTTAGGGCTAAGATCATTAAATTTTACAATTTTTGTTTTTTTCTCTTTCGAGACGAGGTCAATGATCGGAGATGCCAATGGAAAAGGAAAGCCAAAGAGAAAGACGAGCTCAATGATCGGAGATGCAAACTTTGACAAAATTTTCTATAGAAATAAAAATTTTCAATTAAAACATAATTTTGACAAAATTTTCTATAGAAATGAAGTTTTGACAAAATTTTCTATTGTAATAAAATTTTGCCAATATTTTCTATTGGAATAAAATTTTGCCAAAATTTTCTATTGGAATAAAAAGTTTTTGTTCAAATATTGTAGTATTTTGACAAGTTTTTCATAAAAATTATGAAATTTTGACAAATTTTTTTGAAAAAAAAAAATGATAAAGAAATTTTGACAAAATTTTTTATAAGAATATAATTTTTGACAAAATTTTCTACAAAACATTTTTGTGAAAAAAATTTTAAAAAAAAATTTTGTTTGACAAAATTTAAAAAAAAAGTAAAATCAAAAAATTAAAATTTTGATAAAATTTTCTATACAAATACAATTTTATGTCATAATTTTGTCAAACTTTTATAGTTTTTTTTTTTTTATTTGTTATGGTTGCCTATTACGACTTGGCCATTAATTTCATATATTCTTCATTAATTTTTAATTTTACAAAACAAAATTTTTCATCATGGCAACCCTTTTCTACATTCTATGAGATATTTCTGGCATAATGGGTGCTATATGTCCGTTTTGCACTGGGGGCAATACTGCATAGAACTGGAAATGTTCTACGGTATAACATTTGGTCATAAATGCGAATTCAAGTAATTTATGCTATGTGTGTGTGTGTGTGTGTGTCTGTACTCATGGTTGAATATATTTTTGACATCAATATTTTTTTATGCATTGCATGCAATATACTGTCACTATACGGGCTTCAGAAGGGAACGAAGAAGCTGCATAGTTTGCAAGGAAACTAAAATAAATGTATCTTCGTAAAATTTTTAGGATTATGACTCATTTCCATTTTTTATTATTTTATGCTTAAATATGCTTTAAAATTGCAGGAAAATGGTGTTTGTTTAGTATTTCTTTGGGTTGGTAAAACAAGGGAGGGGGAATTTAAAGGTGAGCAGGAAAGAAAAAAACCATAAAAAGAATGACCAGAAAAAAACTTGCTTAAGAATATAAAGAGTAAAAAAATTGTCTTTCCATAGTCAATATTGTATTAAAGAAGGCTTACAGCTGAATATTCACCAGGGCATGCACAGAATGTCGTTATTTGATCAGATTTTGAAGATTATCACTACTTCCGACTTGGTACTAAGAGTTCAGATTAATATTTCATTCAAAGAAAACAAAGTCGACAATATGCTTTAATCGAGAACCAAAGAAGTAGACATAAAGGAAGACAAAGTTTATTGAAGAGTAATACACACCCCTATTGCAAGTTTGGCCATGAATATCCCACTAAGGAACTGGAGAAAATTTCTTACCCTATACACATCAGTAATAAATTCTGATAACTGATACATGAAATGTAAAGAGAATGTTGACAATATGTTCTAACGAGGACAACGATTTCATGGAATTGACGGTCATGACTGTATACCGTCCAAGCTAAATTAGATCATAACAGCAATAACTTGGTTTGGCAGGAGCCGATATAGAGCTGGCAAATTATCGATAATCGCAACATTCGATATTTCTTATAATAAATATCGATAGTATCGATACTATCGTTAGTTTTCCATCACCTAAATTTGAAACGAAAATGAGAAGTTCATATAAGGACATCGATTTATGTAGAACCAACATAAATGCATGACCCTACAAAACCAAATTTAATATGTAAATATTAGCTTAATCGGATAAAAATTGCGCCCTCTATAGGCGCAATGTAGCTTAAAAAATACAATCAGTGTCGGATCGCTTATTTTTGTTAAATTTTTCCAAAATATTTAACTTACCCGATAGTATCAAAAGGAAAAATATCAATCGATATTCAGATAGAAAATAAAATATCGATAGTGTAATCGATATTTTACCAGCTCTAAGCCGATGTGCTGCCTCAGCCCCTAATACAAGATATTATTGAGCCTATTTTGTGAACATTTTTGATTTGAAGTCGCCTTGGTACAAGGTGACACTGATAAAAAATAATTGCGTTTATCCGTTTCTTTCCTTTCAACCTAGAACATACCCAGCAATTGCGGTTTTATAGGTAACAAGTACAATATATTTGGTAGAGTAAAAGCTGAGAAAAGTGTCACGAGTTATGGCAAGAATATCATGGATTTTGTTAATTGGCGCCCGAGCACAGACCTATCCATTTTTCTTTTTAGTGACTTTAACCGATCATGTGTGTACTCTTAGGTTAGGTTAACAGTCAGCTTAAAAGATTTATACTACAGGGCCACTTACCGGTCCTTAACGGTTAACCCAACATACACAGAACAATAAGTGATCGCTGTTTCATACGTAACAAATGAGAAATAGAATATTAAGAAGCTGTGCCCAGTTTTTGTCAAATTTAATACCAAGATCATGGCTTTTAATCTCTCATATGTATACACTAAGCTTAAGATAACAGCCAACATTAGTACAATGAGGCGCGTATTGGCCTTACCAGTCCTTCACGGTCAACTTAACATACTAAACCATAGGCAATTGCGGCTTCATATGTAAAAAATGCAATGTATTGGGTTGCCCAAAAAGTAATTGCGGATTTTTCATATAGTCGGCGTTGACAAATTTTTTCACAGCTTGTGACTCTGTGATTGCATTCTTTCTTCTGTCAGTTATCAGCTGTTACTTTTAGCTTGCTTTAGAAAAAAAGTGTAAAAAAAGTATATTTGATTAAAGTTCATTCTAAGTTTTATTAAAAATGCATTTACTTTCTTTTAAAAAAATCCGCAATTACTTTTTGGGCAACCCAATAATCGGTATATGAGTGTTTAACAAGTAAAAGCGTTCGGCCGGGCCGAATCGTATAAACCCCCCACCATAATTGGAGGAGGGACCAATTGAATTCAATGTTGGAGACGATAGTAGAAGTCATTGTTTGCATTTCAGCCAGTTCGAATAAGAATTTCGCGCCGTAGGGTCTTAAGGAGTAAAATAGGGAGATCGGTTTATATCGGAGCTGTAATTGGCTATAGACCGATTTAGACCATATTTGACGCGAATATTGAAGGTCTTAGGAGAAGCCGTTGAAAAAATTTTAGCCAATATCTGGGATCTTGAGAAATCAATCGGTTTTGTTGGCAGCTATATTAGGTTATGGGCCAATATAAATTAATCGCACAGTTATTGGAAGTCATAACAATACACATCTTGTCAAATTTCAGCCAAATCGGCTACGTATTGCGCTCGCTAATGGCTTAAAAAGTCAAGATCCAAGATCGGTTTTTATGGCAAATGTATGAGGTTATGGGCCGATTTGAACCATACTTAGCGCAGTTGTTGGAAATCTTAACGAAACACGGCATGCCAAATTTCAGCCAAATTGGATAGGAATTGCGCCGTCTATAGGCTCAAGACCCCAGATCGGTTTATATGACAGCTATATCAGGTTATGGATCGATTTCAACCATCCTTAGCACACTTATTGAAAGTTATAACAAAACATCTTATGCAAAATTTCAGCCAAATCGGATAGTGGCGCCCTCTAGTGGCTTAAGAAGTCAAGATCCAATATTGGTTAATATGGTAGTTATATCATGGACCGATATGGACCATTTACAAACCCAACTGACCTATAGTAATATTTCAAGCGTCTAGATTTAATCCTTCAAAAATAAGCGTGCTTTCGAAAGACAAACGAACGGAAAGACGTGGCGAGATCGACTTAAAATGACATGACGATCAAAAATATATATACTTTATGGGGTCTTGGACGAATATTTCGAGAAGTTATAAACAGAATGAAGAAATTAGTATACCCCCATCCTATGGCGGAGGGTATAAAAACAGAGCCAAGTTTTTGTCAGATATATCGCCAAGAGATCATGGCATTTACTTATACAACATTGTGATGTCACAATAACGACAGACCTAAGCCAGATAGAAAGAACTTGCTACCAACTTAGTTACCGGGAGCCCAACTATGTTACTAATTTCAAACTTACGAAATGCCGTAGAATTGGAATATCTAAGTAAAGGAAAGCTGTGCCAAGGATTTGTCATATATTACACCAACATCATGGCGTTTATCCATTGGCGCCCGAGCACAGACCCATTCATTATCCATATAAGCGACTTTGAACGATCATATGTTTACCGTCAGATAGATCAATTTTGAATATAGTGGCAGCCTGCTGCAGGCAAAATAAGATAATTTGTAGTCCAGTGCGATACACTATAGCAATATTCAAGAGGGAGAATAACTATGGGAGCCCAACTATGGTACTTAAGTTCTCACTCACGAAATGCAATAGAATTTGAATACCAAAGTTTAGTAAAGGCAATGCCAAGTTTTTGTCCTATATGGCACCATTAACATGATCTTTATCCATTGGCGCCCGAGCACAGACCCATTCATTTTCCATATTAGCGACTTTGAACGTTTATATGTTTACTGTCAGATAGGTCAGTTTAGGATAAAGTGACAGTCTGTTGCAGACTAAGTTAGACAATTTGTATTCAGATGTCATACACTCTTGCGATAGTCAAGAGGAGGAATACATTCCAAGCAGTAAGTGACTTGGTTTCATACGATACAAATGCAATAGAATTGGAATATGTATTCAGATGTCATACACTCTAGCGATAGTCAAGAGGAGGAATACATTCCAAGCAGTAAGTGATTTGGTTTCATACGATACAAATGCAATATAATTGGAATATGAATCTTAGAAAGCTGTGCAAAGTTTTTTTTATTGGAAATGTCACCAATATCATTGTTTTTACTCATAGGCGCCCGAGCACAGACCAATTAGATTTCCATAATTGCGACTTTGATTGCACTAAGGTGAGGATAATAGCCACCTTAGTAGGTTAGTACACTAGGGCACTTACCCGTTCCTTAACGGTGAACCTAATACAGACTCAACAACAAGCGATTGTGGTTTTTTAAAGATGTAAATGGAATTTTCCTAGAGCTGGCAAAATACCAATGGCGCAATCGATATTGTATTTTTTTTTATCAGAATCTTGATTGACATTTTTGCTATCGATACTATACTGCTATCGATACAATCGACGAAGTTAAGAGATGACTACGGCACCCATAAGAATACCACAGCAATTTCGGAATAGGAATATGGTCGTTACAAATGTTTGTGAGCGCTCGATTTTTCCAAGGCAGCCAAAATGTTCGACAGGGACGAGCAGATATATGCAGCTATCAACACAAAAAGGGTTTATAAGAAATCTCCCGCAGATTACCTATCATAGGTAGAGGATGTGCTCAACGAGTAGATTTGAGATTCTGAATCTTTGCGAAGGGCTATGTAGATCATTAGGTTAGGTTAGGTTAGGTTGAAAAGAGGGTGCAGATATTAATCTGCCCCATGCCACTATGGACATACACCTAAGCCAGTAATCGGCTTGAGTGAGGCTCGGTAAGCTCGTAGTCGTAGCAATAAGACTCTGCAGGATGACACTTGCTGATACGCGCTCCTCGGTGAGAATAGGAAAGAGTCTCTCCGAACCATTAAATACCAAACGAGGTTTCAGCCGAGGAGACAGCCTATCGTGTGATCTCTTTAAGATCCTGATGGAGAAGAATATACGAGATGCAGATGTGAATAGAATAGTGGCACACTACTCACAAGAGAACACATGATACTCGCCTATGCCGACATCATAGGTCGGTCACCGGAAGTAGTGACTGCAGCCTTTGAAAGAATCGAAAGAGAGTAAGAGAAAATGGGTCTAGCAGTAAATGGAGATAAGACGAAATGGGTGGATTCCACACCCAAAACACCTTGTACAACCGAGCAGAAAATTGAGAAAGTTGGGAACCACAACTTTGAGATAGCGAGTTATCCACCTCGGTAATCGAAACGAATGATACCAGTTTTGACAGATACAAACAGATGCTATTTTGGAGTAAGTAAGCACTTTAGAAACAAGGCCACTTCTCGACAGTCGAAGATTACACTATACAAGACACTGATACTACCCGTGTTGTTATATGGTTCTGAAGCATGGGTACTTGTGAAAGCCGATGAGGCAGTGCTTGGAGTATTTGAGAGAAAGATTCTTCGTAAAACATATGGACCAGTTTGCGTAAATGGAGAATATAGGCGATGTATGAACCATGAGCTGTATGACAACGATAGCATCAAACCCATGCGTTGGCTAGATCATGTTGTCAGAATGGATGAAGAAGCTCCAGCAAAGAAGTCTTTTGAAGGCAAACACGGTGGTACACGCAAACCGGCAAGATCAAAAACCCGATGAAAAGATCAAGTGGTGGGAGACACCTCGAAACTTGGTGTCAGAGATTTTACAGTGAGCGCAGAAGATCGAGGCGCTTGGAACGCTATTCTACGTTCGGCTAGTGGAAAAATGTTCTGTTCGTAGTCCTATGTGTCCCGTTATGACACTAAAAGCTATATTGACCTCCTTCTTACTTCCTTGCAGTAATAGCCTCGTCTTCTCATGATCCGGATCACCCCATAGGATTCCCATCGTCCCACCGACTATTTCGATAATCCAGAGTGTTTCATGCGCGTATGTCGCTCACGCCCTTACATCGCACTACGTCGACCCGAAAGCATTCGGGGTAACCAAGTCTATCGATGGCAGTTCTCTGGCATTCACTGCCAAATCGTGTGCCCTTTTATTCCCCCTTACTCCGTTATGGCCCGATTGAACTAAGTAAGTAAGAGCTCGTATTCCTATGCGTCCCATTATGACACTAAAAGCTATACTGACCTCCTTCTTACTTCCTTGCAGTAATAGCCTCGTCCTCTCACGATCCGGATCACCCCATAGGATTCTCGCCGTCCTACCGACTGTTTCGATAGTCCAGAGTGTTTCATGCGCGTTTGTCGCTCAAGCCCTTACATCGCACTACGTCGACCCGAAAGGCTTCGGGTTAACCAAGTTTATCGACGGCAGTTCTCTGGCCTTCACTGCCCTTACATTCCTCCTTACTCCGTTATGGCCCGGCAACCAAACAATGCGGATTGGGCAATCCTTAGAGAAGGCGTGAATCTTCTTCTTAAATTTCAAGATTATTCGTGACCTTTCCCTCCTGGTAGTTATTGGCCTTATGGCCATTTTACTGTCCTTAAAGATGTTCACACTGAATGTCCTCCAGTGTGAACCATACCACCTCACCAATCCGTGATGGCACGTATCTCCGCCTGCAGAACCGTGTTATGGTCAGTCCGCCTAAAACAGATCTCAGTCCCTGGGTTCTCAATGTAGACCCCCAGGCCCACTCTGTTCTCTAGCTTTGATCCATCCGTGTAACATGATCTTCCAGATGGCAATGCTAGGGTTTCGTCAATCCAGACTGTGCCTTTGGCAGCAGTGCCCCGCACTCGACTTCAAGGTTCATCTCAGGCATCCAATCGGAACTTCCTTTCAGTAATAGCCTCGTTCTGTCTCGATCCGGATCATCTGATAGGATTTTTGCCGTCCTACCGACTGTTGCACAGCGTTTGTCGCCCACGTCCTTACATCGTACTACGTCGACCTGAAAGGCTTCGAGTTAACCAAGTTTATTGACGGCAGTCCTCTGGCCTTCACCGCCAAATCGTCTGCCCTTTCATTTCCTCTTACTCCGTTTTGGCCCGGCTCCCAAACGATGCGGATTGTGCCACCCTCAGAGAAGGCGTTAATCTTCTTCTTACATTTCAAGATTGTTCGTGATCTTGTTATCGCGCTTATCGTAATTTTTTTGTCTGTAAAGATGTTCTCACACTTGACGTCCTCGCGTTAGTACCACACCACCTCACCAATCCGTGATTCCCCGTATCACCGCCATCAGAACCGTATTATGGTCAGTCAGTCTCAAACAGATCTCAGTCCCTGGGTTCCCAATAAAGATCCCCAGCTCCACTTTGATCCGTCCGTCAATCCAAGACTGTGCCGCTGGCAGCAGTGCCTCGCACTCGACCTGAAGTGTCGTCTCAGATATCCAATCGGAAACCTCTTCCATTCCTTCCAGGTTTCCTATAGTCACCTTGATTATATCGCGATGGTACAAGTTGCTCCCATCCTCAACCCATTCTCCCATCGCCGCCGCAGTGGCTGCCTCACACTTAATCTGTATGTCGACGGGCCGGATATATGGAATACTAACTGGACAGGGCCCGCTCCGCTGCGCCTTCTCATATCTATTTAGAGTGGGGATACTTCGTGCTACTGTAACATATGTCCGCCTATGACGCTGAACGCCTGCGTTCGAATCCAGAATTTAAAGCGGTGGTTAGCCCCCCTTAATGCTGGCGACATTTGCAACGTACCATACCAAACATGGTCATGTAAAAAATTCTGCCCAAAGAGGTCTCGCACTGCGGCACACCGTGCGGACTCGGCTATAAAAAGGCCCCATCGCATTACCAATCTCCGAGATTTGGCATTTTTGAAATGAGGGTAATGAGAACTGCTTTTTAGGGGAGATATTTCGACCCAAATATGGATATCAAATTCATGTCCACTCCCAAATCCCTTTACTTTGAACCCCATTTTATCATGGTGGGTAAGTATGAACCGTTTTGAGGGTGATTTGGGGCTGGGGAGGCCACCGGCCCCTGAAAATAGATATCAAATTCGTTCTTTACTTCCAAATACCGTTGATTTGGGCTCCATATTGCTATAGTCGGAAATGTCTACTCCCAAATATCATTTATTTGAATCCTATATAGCCATGGTCCGCAGCCCATTTGGGGGTGAGGCGTCCTTCCATTACTTGGACCTAATTTTTTATGCCATATTAATCTACTGCTGGATACTTTTCATTTGAGTCCCATATTGATGGGAAAGTCGAATATTTCTGTTTAGAGGAGTTTTTGGGTTGGGGCGGCCCGCTGAGTACTTGGACTCAAAATTTAATATGATATTTATTTTCTAGTCTCCAATACCTTTCATTTGATATCCATATTGTGCCCATCAGTTCTCTTTTGGTATTGGGTCAGCCACCATCCGATATCTAAAAATTATATAACCTATGTTTCCTTTTTATACCCACCACCGAAGGATGGGGGTATATTCATTTTGTCATTCCGTTTGCAACACATCGAAATATCCATTTCCGACCCTATAAAGTATATATATTCTTGATCAGCGTAAAAATCTAAGACGATCTAGACATGTCCGTCCGTCTGTCCGTCTGTCTGTTGAAATCACGCTACAGCCTTTAAAAATAGAGATATTGAGCTGACATTTTGCACAGATTCTTTTTTTGTCATAAGCAGGTTAAGTTCGAAGATGGGCTATATCGGACTATATCTTGATATAGCCCCCATATAGACCGATCGGCCGATTTAGGGTCTTAGGCCCATAAAAGCCACATTTATTATCCGATTTTGCTGAAATTTGGGACAGTGAGTTGCGTTGAGCCCTTCGACATCCTTCGTCAATTTGGCCTAGATCGGTTCAAATTTGGATATAGCTGCCATATAGACCGATCCTCCGATTTATGGTCTTAGGCCCATAAAAGCCACAATTATTATCCGATTTTACTAAAATTTGGGACAGTGAATTGCGTTGAGCCCTTCGTCATCCTTCGTCAATTTGGTGCAGATCGGTCCAAATTTGGATATAGCTGCCATATAGACCGCTCCTCCGATTTATGGTTTTAGGCCCCTAAAAGCCACATTTATTATCCGATTTTGCTGAAATTTGGGACAGTGAGTTGCGTTGAGCCCTTCGACATCCTCCGTCAATTTGGCTCAGATCGGTCCAGATTTGGATATAGCTGCCATATAGACCGATCATCCGATTTAGGGTCTAAGTCCCATAAAAGCCACATTTATTATCCGATCTTGCTGAAATTTGAGACAGTAAGTTGTGTTGAGCCCTTCGACATCCTTCGTCAATTTGGCCCAGATCGGTCCAAATTTGGATAAAGCTGCCATATAGACCGATCGTCCGATTTATGGTCTTAGGCCCATAAAAGCCACATTTATTATCCGATTTTGCTGAAATTTGGGACAGTGATTTGCCTTACGCCCTTCAACATCTTTCTTCTATTTGGCCCTGATCGGTTCAGATTTGGATATAGCTGCCATATAGACCGATCTCTCGATTTAAGGTTTTGGGCCCATAAAAAGCGCATTTATTGTCCGATGTCGCCGAAATTTGGGACAATGACTTGTGTTGGGCCCTTCGATATTTGTCTTCTATTTGGCTCAGATCGGTCCAGATTTGGATATAGCTGCCATAAGACCGATCTCTCGGTTGAACAATGACTTGTACTTATAAGCATTTGGTCTAAATCGGATGATATCTATAGAGCTGCTATGGAGCATAAGGTATTCATTTTTCACTGGATTTTGACGAAATGTGGTTCACATATATACCCGAGGTGGTGGGTATGCAAAGTTCGGCCCGGCCGAACTTAACGCCTTCTTACTTGTTTTGATTCTACGGAACAAACAAACAAACCGAGTCTCACATAGTCATGATGAGTCACATGCCCATTTGGAGAGTTTTTAGGGGGTGGGGTGACCCCCTACACTTCGATCTGATTTTGTATGCCTGATTCGTAATCTACTCCCGAATACCTTTCATTTAAGCCCCATATTGATATGGATTTTTCTGTTTTTAGACATTTTGGGGTACTGGGACCCAATTTTTAATACTTTGTTTTTTTCCCACCACCGAAGGATGGGGGTATATTCATTTTGTCATTCCGTTTGCAACACATCGAAATATCCATTTCCGACCCTATAAAGTATATATATTCTTGATCAGCGTAAAAATCTAAGACGATCTAGCCATGTCCGTCCGTCTGTCTGTTGAAATCACGCTACAGTCTTCAAAAATAGAGATATTGATCTGAAATTTTGCACAGATTCTTTTGCCATATAGATCGATCCTCCGATTTGTGGTGTAAGGCCCATAATAGCCACATTTATTATCCGATTTTGCTGAAATTTGGGACAGTGAGATGTGTTAGGCCCTTTGACATATTTCTTCAATTTGGTCCAGATCGGTTCAAATTTGGATATAGCTGCCATATAGATCGATTTCTTGATTTATGGTTTTGGGCCCAAAAAATGCTCACTTATTGCCCGATGTCCCCGAAATTTGGAACAGTGAGTTAAGTTAAGCCCCTTGACATACTTCTGCAATATCGCACAGATCGGTCCAGATTTGGATATAGCTGCCATATAGACCGATATCAAGGTTTTAGGTTTTGGGGCCATAAAAGACGCATTTATTGTCCGATGTCGCTGAAATTTGAGACAGTGAGTTTGGTTAGGCTCTTCGACGTCCTTCTTCAATTTTGCCCAGATCGGTCCGGATTTGAATATAGCTGCCATATAGACCGATCTCTGGATTTAAGGTTTAGGGCCCATAAAAGAGGCATTTATTGTCCGATTTCGCCGAAATTTGGGACAGTGCTTAGTGTTAGGCTTTTCGACATGTTTATGCAACTTGGCCCAAGTCGGTCCAGATTTGGATATAGCTGCCATGTAGATCGATATCTCGATTTAAAGTCTTGGCCCCATAAAAGGCGCATTTATAATCCGATTTCACTGAAATTTGACACAGTGACTAATGTTCGGCTCGTATATAGTTCAGATCGGTATGAGGTATATGAGTATAAGGTATGAAATTTTCACCGAATTTTGATGAAAGGTGGTTTACATATATATCCGAGGTGGTGGGTATCCAAAGTTCGGCCGGGCCGAACTTAACGCCTTTTTACTTGTTAGTATTCTACTCTTTAATACCTTTCATTAGATATCCATTTTGGCTTTATCGGCCCACTTGTGATTTTCGGTGGTATTTTTTGGGTAATTGGGGAGGGTCCGCCCCCTTTCGATATCAACAAATTATAAAGCATATTTCTTCTTCCTGACCATATTCGTAATCTACTCCCGAATACCTTTCATGTGAGTCCCATATTGTCATGTTTGTCCAATAAACCTATTTTAAGGGGTTTAAGGGCTGGGGGGCCCCCCTGGTACTTGGACCAAACTTTAATTATGAAATTCGTACTCTACTCTTGAATACCTTTCATTTGAATCCCATATTGTCCCAATCGCTTCACTTTTATTTTTGGGTAGTACTTTTGCGTTAAGGGGGAGGGTCCGCTCCCCTTCGGATATCAACAAATTATATAGCCTATGTTTCCTTCTAGACCAACCTACATAATTTGTGAAAATTTCAAAGTAATCGGTTCAGCCGTTTTTGAGTCTATATGGGATAAACCAACCGAATTTTATTTATAAGATTCTCCAGTGCCCTTGGGGGCGTGGTTCTCATCGCTCCGCCCATGTTCTCTAAACCTGTTGTATGGTCCTTATTTTGCACTTTTGCTCCATAGCAGTCCACCAAACTACTAAGTCGTAAGTATTGGTATTGGTTTAATCACGCTTCTGTAGAGCCAGTGGACTGCCCCAGTCTACATAGTGCCCAACTCCTGTGAGCCTTCTCAGTACGCTCCTGAATGTGACACTTCCAATTAAGTTTCCTATCCAAGATCACTCCTAAGTATTTGATCTTGTCAGATATCGAAATCGTTTTATTGAGGAAACTTGGGGCCTCAAATTGACCCACCTTCGTCTTCCTCGGGAACCGGCATATTTCAGTCTTCTCTGGATTAACATTGCAGATCATTAGTTTCGAGTACAAAGAGCATCAGCTGGGTGTAAAGAGACCCTAAGAGAACACATTGGAGGCATCCCTAGTCCCTAGGAGGGCACAAGGCTCAAATTGGTAAGGAAGGCACAAGGCTCAAATTGGTGAGGAAGGCACAAGACTAAAATTGGTGGTGAGCATCTTCAGTTGACAAAGTACAGTCATGGCCTCTGCTTCAAGAATGGCACCTATCATGGGTACATGAGGGCAGTTCTTTGCTGTGGATGTAAGGTCAGACCAAAAATATGTAAACAAAAAGTTCATAATTGTATCCCTTTTTTTACTGGCGCCCAACTGGGGTGCTCACCTTAGTTTCTTCCGCTGTCTCACATGCATTGCTTGTTACCTTTGAAAGTCAATGGCATGTATAAACTTTTTTTAAAACATATTTTTAGGTTTTTTTATCATCTCCATAATCGCCTTACAAAGTGGGCAAACTAATCTTAGAAGCGTTCATAAACTCGAGTATAACGGCAGTTTACAGCAATGCTTTGGCAATTTAGCGCCTTTTTCGTATACAAAGCTCTGATATCACCGGAAGCAGTTGGTCTGCTTTTCCAGCTGTTTTTTTTTTGATATTTTTTTAATATTACCGATGTTGTTGTTGTTGTTTTCTTTCATTAAAAAACGAATTGGATTTCTATGAAATTTAATCTCTTAAAATGAGTTTAGTTTTTTTGTAAGTTTTGGTGTTCACAATTTTACAGCAATTCTTGGTGGGGCTATAGAAAATAAAAACGAATCACATAGTAAGCAAAATAGCAAAAAAACCCAACAAGCGCTTAATGGACAGACAGATGAATGGACGGACTGGGCATAGAGATCTGGGTGAACATATTCAATGGTGGATCAACTTTGAAATGAACGTGGATTTTTCGTTTTAATGTTTGTAATACTACCAAGTTTGTCCATGTTGCTGTAGGTATATTAATTCAAGTAAACTGATGATTTGTTGGCCGCTCTGCTATTCGGCCAAATGATGACCATCTGTATTAGGTTTATTCTCTGTCTCTGTACCAGCCAGCTAGCCGTTGCCCCTTTTGAGCACCACCTAACACCGGTTTTTGGAGGCTTTGATTGTGCCACTGGACGCAAAAAATGTAAAAAACAAAAACCAAACACTGATCATCATGGCCAAGGTCTATCTATCTAGAATGAATGAATCTCCGCTTTGCCTTGTTTTTCTTTCTTCCACTGCTTTTGTGCTGTAAATGCCGGGGTAGGCGAGAATGCCTCAATGCCAAGCGTAACAACATTTCAAACTTCTCAGAATTATATGCGAAAAGCAGACACACGCAATCACCATTGAAAAAAAAAGTACCATAGTAGTAGATAAATGAAATTGGAGGCAAGTTTCGAGTAAAAAAAAATATAGCGTAAGGCAATAACACTAAAACCCGTTAAGCTGTGCCATCGTGTGGAACCAACAAAAAAAAAAACGTTGACTTGGAGAAGAGCCACCAGACACCCAGCAAGACCAAATCTCTTCTATGCTCCATAAATAAAGCTTTTGGGGGTCATCATATCGGCTGTGTTCAACTTGATTTTAAGGTGATTGGTATTGGAAAAGAAAGAAAACCTATCTCAGAGACGGGATTACATATCTCATGAGTGAAATTTATGAAGATAAGTGTGGAACAAACGAGAAAAAAAACCTTTGTTGGGTTAGACTATGGAAACTCTATTCTGATGACCAAGTTTAAACATAAATAGAAAACGTATAGCCTCTAAAAATGTTGCAGCAATCTCATGATGTCTGATTTAGGGGTGTTTTCGGGGGTGAGGTGGTCCCCCAGATACTTGGCCCTGAAAAAATATCAGCAACGTGCCATTTTTATACCATTATGCTATTGGTTTAGGGGAGTTTACGCGATGAGGCGTCCCCCAAACACATGGCCCCAAAATTGGTTATCAAATTCGTTTTCTAATCCTAAATACCTTTCATTTGAGCCACATATTGGCATGGTCGAAAAATGTTCATCCTTTGGGGGGTGTTTTGGGGAAGGGGTGATGCCCTTAATATGGGGCTCCCCTAGGAGCCCAATATGGGGCTCAAAACGCACAGTGGGGCAAATATTTGAGAACATTGAAAAAAATCCAAAATTAGTGATCTGAGCACTAAATTAGTGATCTAAGCATTAATCTTATATATAAAAATCAATTTGTGTTTGTTTGTAGGTTTGTTTGTTTGTTGGTTTGTTTGTTTGTTTGTTTGTTTGGCTGAACGGCTGAACCGATTTTCTTGAAATTTTCACAGATGGTGCATAATGATCCCGTGGTGAAAATAGGGTACTACATTTTTTGATATCTGAAGGGGGGGCGGACCCTCCCCCTTACCCTAATGTTCAGAAACGCCAGATCTCGGAGATGGGTGGTGCGATTTAAGTGAAATTTTGTGTGCTCTGATGTAGTACACTAAAAATAAAAATTTGGTATCCAAATTTCGGATGGGGTACCTAGGGGGGCTGCCCCACCCTAAAACCTACCAAACAAATATTTAGACCAATCACGACAATATGGGACTCAAATGAAAGGTATTGAGGATAAGAAAACGTATCTGATATCCAATTGTCGGACCAAGTGCTAGGGGGACCACCCCAAGCCCCAAAACACCCCTAAAACGGACATATTTACCGACCATGGCAATATGGAACTCAAATAAAAGGTATTTGCGAGTAGAATACGAATCTGGTATCCAAATGTGGGACCACGTTTTGGGGGTCCACACCTTACCCAAAACACCCCCCAAACTGGACTTATTTACTAACCATGGGAATATGGGGCTTAAATAAAAGGTATTTGGACGTAGAATTCGAATCTGATATCCAAATATGGGACCAAGTGTTTGGGAGGCCGCCTTTCCCTGAAAACATCCCCCAAAGGGGACAAATTTACGACCATAGCAATATGGGTCTCAAATGAATGTCTTTGGGAGTAAAGCACGAGTTTGATATCAATATTCGGGAAAAGTGTCTATGGGCCCACCCCACTCTCACAACACCACCCAAATAGTAAGTATTTTCTGACTATTGCAATATGAGGCTCAAATAAGAGGGTTTTTAAAGTTAAACACGAATCCGATATATATTTTCAAGGCCAACTCACTGAGGGGCCGCCCATCCCCCAAAACTCCCCCCATGCCGGTAATTTTTGCCGACTATGGAAATATGGGGCTCAAATTAAAGGTATGTGGGAGTAGACCACGTATCTGATATCAACATTAGGGGCCAACTGTCTAGCGGACGTCCCACCACTATAACAACCTCAAATAGGATGTATTTGCTCACCAACATAATTTGGGTCCTAAAGAGAGTGGAGCTAAATATTCATAGTTTTTCGGACCAATACCCCAAACCGGACATATTTGCTGACTTTTGCAATAAGGAGTTCAAATGAGATTAGAAAACGAATTTTATATCCAATTTTGAGGCCAATGGCAATATGGGGTTCAAATAAATGATATATAGATATATGAGAATAAAGCACCTTGGGCGATATATTTTCCGGGCTTAGTGTTTGGGGGACCACTCCAATCCCCAAAACACCCCTTAATCGGGCATATTTACCAACCATGTCAATGAGGAGCATAAATGAAAGGCATTGGGAGTAGAGCAAGAATTGATACCCATTTTCGGGACCAATTTTCTGGGGGTCTACCCCTTTCCCAAAATACCCCACAAACAGCAATTATTTACTGACCATCGCAATATAAGGCTCAAATAAAGGTATTTGGGAGTAGAATACGAATTTGATATGCAAATGTAGGACCATGTATTTAAGGCATCACCCCTTTCCCAAAACACCCCCGAAGGAAAAAAATTTTTCGATCATGCCAGTATGTGGCTCAAATGAAAGGTATTTGAGATTTGAAAACGAATTTGATAACCTATTTTGGCGCCATGAGTTTGCGGGACGCCTCATCCTGTAAACTCCTCTTAAGCCAATGGCAATATGGGGTTTAAATAAATGGTATTTGAGAGAAGAGCACGATGCAGATATTTTTCAGGGGCAAGTATCTGGGGGACCAAATTTCCCCCCGAAAACACCACTAAGTCAGAAATCACGAGAATATCGGGCTGAAATTCAGTATTTTAAAAATGGAGTACACCTTACATCCATACTTAAATTCCTAGACCAAAAAAGTTCATATGGGATTTAGATAAAGCCACTTATATTGTTGAACTCTTAGTCAAGTTAGCGTGGTATTTCACTAAAAGATCATCGAAAATAATTATTCCAAGGAAACTTTTGTTCAATATAAAGTAAAAGAAGGCGCTGCGGAGCGGGTCCGGGTCAGCTAGTTACACTATACAAGACACTGATACTACTCGCAAAGTTGTATGGCTCCGAAGCATTGGTACTTGTGAAAGCAGATGAGGCAGTACTTGTAGTGTTTGAGAGAAAAATGTTTCCCAAAATATATGGACCGTATAAACCACGAGCTGTCAGAGGTTTTAGAAGGAGCGCAGAAGATCGAGGTGCTTGGAAATCTATTCTACGTTCGGTCAATGGGACAAATGTTCTGTCATAGCCAATTTGAGTAAGTAAGTAAGACTTCCGAAGTCAATGGAAACCTAGAACGAGGAAGCTACAAGAGACGTATTACTACGTCCCACTTCTTCTAGTTATCTCTAGTATTATTTTAATGTAAATTGAATAGTGACATGGAAAATCCCCCTTCTTCCCATAGTCATGATTACGGACATTAAAAAATCCTTATCTCAAATGTATTCAGAGTTTATTAAAGTTCTTATTACTCAATTTAAGTGCTTGCTTTTTATGATAACACACCATACCAAGAATTTTAAATTGCAGACTACATATGGGAGATTTTTCAAATCCACACTTACTCTTCTCATTTTTTTTTTGTATCTTAAAATAAAGAAGAACGAGTAAAAAATGAAGAAATTATCATGGTTTGTTTGCTTTTAATTTGTGTATTCTTGTTTTTTTTTTCTTTAACTGCAATTCAGTCTAATTAGTTTTCCTCAGCTCCATAATGTTGTTTTAAACGACAAAATGCTCTCAAAGTTAATTTGTAGTATCGCTTTACTACATTAAAAGACAACGACGACAACAACAACAACTACAGATATCAACTTCACCCTTCATTTCTTTCTTTGGCATCTAGACTTTTGCATTTAGAGAAAATGCAGGCGATGATGGCAATGTCGACGGAGACGTCGACGTCGATTATCGTTTTGCCTTTGCCTCTGATTTAAGAATTTCAAATGTTGAATAGTCGGGTGTTTATGTTATAAAATTAAATTTTCCCCCCCTACTCTTTTTCTTTGGGCGAGATAAGAATTTTCAAGCATATGAGTACATAGAATTCTTGGGACCACAGCAACTACAACAGCAACAACGATACTGTAGAAGATCAACAAATCCATAAAGAGATATCGATGCTACTTGCATGGCCATATCTACTTCATCAGCTGTAAGAAGAACCAGTCTCAGTTTATAATGTTCTGTTCTGTTCAGTTCAGATGCCGATGCTGATGCTGATGAGGTTGCTCCTACAATGGATACCACAATATGCATGCATGATGAGCAATCAGTACTGGACAAGTGTGAAAAAATAACAAACAACACTAGAGGGCATAATTCAAGAAGGAAAACCAAGATTGGCCTATAGAAAGATGAAGAGTAAGAAATCTAGGAGAAACACTGTATGGAAGAGAAAGCATATGTGAAGGATATACCAATGACTGGTTTTAAAGAACAACTAGCTGACCCGGGCCAGCACCGCTGCGCCTTCTTTTACTTTATATGGAACAAAAGTTTCCTTGGAATATTTATTTTCGACAATTAAAGAGCTTTTAGTGAAATAACATTCTATGAAAATAGTATATCGCTTGACAAACAGTTTAACAGTATAAATGCCATTAGTCAGCAAATATGTCCGATTTGGGGTATTGGTCCTAAAAACTATAAATATTTAGTTCCACCCTCTTGAAGACCCAAATTGTCTTGGTGAGCAAATACGTCCTATTTGGGGGGACGTCCCCTAGACAGTTGGTCCCTAATGTTGATATCAGATACGTGGTCTACTCCCAAATAGCTTTCATTTGAGCCCCATACTTCCATAGTCGGCAAACATGACCGGCTTAGGGGGGTGTTTTCGTGAATGGGCGGCCACTCAGTGAGTTGGCCTTGTAAATATATATCGGATTCGTGTTCTACTCTAAAAACCCTCTTATTTGAGCCTCATATTGCAAAAGTCAGCAAATACTTACTATTTGGGTGGTGTTGTGGGGGTGGGGTGGCCCCATAAACACTTTTACCGAATATTGATATCAGATTCGTGCTTTACTTCCAAAGACCTTTCATTTGAGCCCCATATTACTATGGTCGTAAATTTGTCCCCTTTGGGGGATGTTTTTGGGGAGAGGCGGCCCCCCAAACACTTGGTCCCATATTTTGATACCAGATTCGAATTCTACACTCAAATATCTTTTATTTAAGCCCCATATTACCATGGTCAGTAAATAAGTCCTGTTTGGGGGTGTTTTGGGGAAGGGGTGGACCCCCGGAAACGTGGTCCCACATTTGCATATCAGATTCATATTCTACTCGCAAATACCTTTCATTTGAGCCCCATATTGCTTTGGTCGGTAAATACGTCCGATTAATGGGGATTTTGGGGCTTGGGTGGTCCCTCCAGCACTTGGTCCGACAATTGGATATCAGATACGTTTTCTTATCCTAAATACCTTTCATTTGAGTCCCATATTGTCGTGATTGGTCTAAATATATCTTTGGTAGGTTTTAGGGTGGGGCAGCCCCCCTAGGTACCCCATCCCAAATTTGGATACCAAATTTTTTTTAGGGTACTATATGAGAGCGTACAAAATTTCGCTTAAATCGCACCACCCATCTCCGAGATCTGGCGTTTCTGAAAATTAGGGTAAGGGGGAGGGTCCGCCCCCCTTCAGATATCAAATATTTTCACCATGGGCTCAATATGTACCATCTGTGAAAATTTCAAGAAAATCGGTTCAGCCGTTTCTGAGTCTATAAGGAACACACAAGCATACAAACAAATCTCCAAACAAACACAAATTGATTTTTATATATAAGATTTATACAGATCTTACATAAGAACGCCACCATAGCGCTGAGTTAAGCAAGTCCGCCTATGACGCTGAACGTCTGGGTTCAAACCTGGCGAGAATATAGAAAAGCTCCCTTTTTATACCCTCCACCATAGGATGGGGGTATACTAAAAGACCGCTCCGCCGATATAGAGTCTTAGGCCCTTAGATTTGGATATAGCTGCCATATAGACCGATCCTCCGATTTAGGGTCTTAGGCCCATAAAAGCCACATTTATTTATTTATTCGTCATTCTGTTTGTAACACCTCGAAATATGCGTCTAAGACCCCATCCCATAAGGTATATATATTCTTGATCGTCGTGACATTTTAAGTCGAACAAGCCCTGTCCGTCCGTCCGTCTGTCTGTCGAAAGCACGCTAATTTTGAAGGAGTAGAGCTAGCCGCTTGAAATTTCGCACAAATGCTTTCTATAGGTGTAGGCCAGTTGGGATTGTAAATGGGCCAAATCGGTCCATATTTTGATATAGCTGCCATATAAACCGGTCTTGGGTCTTGACTTCTTGAGCCTCTAGAGGGTGCAATTCACGTCCGATTTGACTGAAATTTTGCACATAGTGTATTGATATCACTTCCAAAAAAAAAAATACTAAGTATGGTTCAAATCGGTCCATAACCTGGTACAACTGCCATATAAACCGATTTTGGGTCTTGACTTCTTGAGCCTCTAGAGGGCGCAATTCTCATCCAATTTGACAGAAATTTTGCACATAGTGTTTTAATATCACTTCCAACATTTATGCGGAGTATGGTCCAAATCGGTCCATAGCCTGATATACCTAATATTTACTAAGTATGGTTCAAATCGCTTCATAACCTGATATAGCTGCCATATAAACCGAGCTTGGGTCCTGACTTCTTGAGCTTTTAGAAGACGCAATTCCTATCCGATTTGGCTGTAATTTTGCACGTGGTGTTTTGTTATCACTTCCAACAACTGTGCCGAGTATGGTTCAAATCGGTCCATAACCTGGTATAGCTGCCATATAAACCGATCTTGCGTCCTGACTTCTTGAGCTTTTAGAAGACGCAATTTCTATCCGATTTGGCTGTAATTTTGCACGTGGTGTTTTGGTATCACTTCCCACATTGATGCGAAGTATAGTCCAAATCGGTCCATACCCTCATATAGCTGCCATATAAACCGATCTGGGATCTTGAGTTCTTGAGTCTCTGGAGAGCGCAATTCTCATCCGATTTGGCACAAATTTCGTACAACGGCTTCTCGCATGGCCTTTAACATACGTGTGCAATATGGTCTTAATCGATCTATAGCTTGACACAGCTCCCATACAAACCGATCTCCCGATTTTGCTTCTTGAGCCCCGAATCGAACTATAACTTGATATAGCTTCTCCACCTCCGTCCATATTCATTATTTTTTGTTTGCCTAAAAAGAGATACTGCGTAAAGAACTCGACTGATGCGATCCATGGTGGAGGGTATATAAGATTCGGCCCGGCCTGACTTAGCACGCTCTTACTTGTTAATACTGGCGACTTCTCCCCGAAGAGTAGTTTCATTGAGGCACGCCATTCGCATTCGGCTATAATAAACGAGATCCTTTATCATTGAGCTTAAATTTGAATCCAACAGCGATCATTGATATGTTAGAAGTTTGCCCCAGTTCTTCAATGAAATCTTTAGCGGTAAATTTGCAATACATATGGTTCAGCAATATGGTGGACAAATCAAAAGAAGGTACAGCAATGTAAATGATCATATAAACCATTCGTGACTTATCAAACGATTCATAACTTATATAGCTCTTATATAAATCGAAATCCTTATTGAAAAAAAAGTCATCCAAAGCAATTGAAAATGGTAGAAGGGTTTATAAGATTCTACCAGGCCCAATGTACTTGTTTTAGAACTTTTTCTTAATATGCTTGAAACCATCTACCTCGTCTTCTTCCTTGTCAATATTTTTCTTTGGCAAATTCCTATCAAATTCCAATATCAAATGACCAAATGAAATATTAGAAGAGGAGATACGTACCAGCATATGAACAGGCATGGCATCTGCAACCACAGCCAGATGATAAGAAAGCGTTGAAAATATCACGCATACCATGCGGTGGCAATGTAAGGTGGTATAAGCCAAAACGATAGAGAATCTTGGGAATGACAAAAGAAAAGAAGATGAATGCAAGCTACTTGCAAAACAAAAAAAAAAAAAAAAAAACAGTATAGCCAAACAAGGAGACGTTACGCAGAGGCCATTGGCAAAAAAAAAGCCTTAAGTCCCAATGGTAAAAGGAGTAGCAGAGAGATGTGGGCTATTGTGAGCACATCATATGTGAACAAAGCCAGTTAATGCTAATTACCTTAGAAGAACTATGAATACAGAAAGAATTCTCAAAAAACGCCATATGCGCCTTTGCAGTTTAAGGTCTAATGATTTGCTGGGTTTTTTCTTTGCATAACAAAGGCTTGTGCTGGAGGTTTATGCCAAAAGTTTCTGGTTTCTTCTCCTCTGGCCTCTAAAAACATGTCTTAATGCCTAACACATTGCTGGGCCTAAGACTAGATGGGACTATCCAGAACGCATCTTTGGATAAAAAAAACCGTTTAATCGGTTTTATCGAATGCTGGCGACGTTTGTGAGGTATTCAGCCATAAACAAGTTAAACCACCATGGATATTAAATAAATTTCGAAATATCCATTTCCGACCTTATAAAGTATATATTGGGTTGCCCAAAAAGTAACTGCGGATTTTTTAAAAGAAAGTAAATGCATTTTTAATAAAACTTAGAATGAAAACTGACAGAAGAAAGAATGCAATTACGGAGTCACAAGCTGTGAAAAAATTTGTCAACACCGATTATATGAAAAATCCGCAATTACTTTTTGGGCAACCCAATGTATTCTTGATCAGCGTAAAAATCTAAGAGAATCTAGACATGTCTGTCCGTCTGTCTGTTGAAATCACGCTACAGTCTTTAAAAATAGAGATATTGAGCTGGAACTTTGCATAGATTCTTTTTTTGTCCATAATATATCGGACTATATCTTGATATAGCCCCCATAAAAAGACCGCCCCCAGAAAAAAACTCAAGGAAAGGCTGGGACAAATTCTCTTATTAAGGGAACAAAAAGGACAAAAAACGAATTCTAGAAGAATTCCTAGTAGATAGGTTATGCACAACTGAGGCATTTAGGCTACATTCAATTGCTTTTGAAAGATCGGAGACCGTTTTTTGGGGAAATTACAACGGAACTTTCAGAGAGGACAAACTGAAGTCTACAAAACTTCGAGTGGATGAGAACTAATGCGCAGATTTGGCTTGGGCTGGCGCTATGAACTGCAGGGTGACCAAGGCCCTGGGGCTTGGGTTCTCGAAAATGAGGACATCGGTTGGCCTTGTGCTAAGAAAGCGGTAGCCTGGATTATTGCGGAGAATGTTGAACCCCCACTGTGCTGGCAGTTTGGGATAGTGATAGGTCTGGTGCTTTGGGCTGCAGGGTGGCCAAGCACCTGAGGCATAGATTCTCGATAACGGAGACGTTGGTTGTCTTTGAGATGAGGAAGTGCGTGGACTATTGTTGTGAATGTTGAACCCCACCTCCCTGTGCTGGACGTTTTGGAAAGTGGATGGGTCTTATGGTGAATGCGAAGATTTGGCGTGGGCTGGCGCTATGAACCACAAGGTGGCCAAGGCTCTGTGGTATGGCCCAGTGGCTTTGTGCTAGGGAAATGCGACTCAGGATTATTCCGGAGAATGCTGAACCCCCGCTGTGCTGGCCGTTTGGGATAGTGATTTGGCGTGGGCTGGCGCTTCGGGCTACAGGGTGGCCAAGTGCCTGAGGCATAGGTTCTCGAGAATCCCCCCCCCCCCCCACACACACACACATTTATTATCTAATTTTGCTGAAATTTGTGACAGTGAGTTGTGTTAAGCCCTTCGAAATCCTTCGTTAATTTGGCCTAAATCGGTGCAGATTTGGTTATAGCTGCCATACAGACCGATCCTCCGATTTAAGGTCTTAGGGCCATAAAAGCGACATTTATTATCGGATTTTGCAGAAATTTGTGCTTATTGACATTTGCCTTAAATCTTTAGATGTCAAAGTGGGTGGGAAAAACATTAGCCGGAAGTCGATGTCGAATTCTCTCTATAATGCATTGTGCGGTCCCCTGGCCAATCGATTACAAACGGTTGTAAGTTCTTGGAATGTCTAGCATCCCTGACATATATCCTTACATCAGGAATAAGAAGACGAATATAATACGAACTCATCCCATTAAACTACCGATATAACAGCGCCAAACAACCCACATTGCGACGATGATGAAGGAAGGCAATAGAATTGCATACCCCACTGTCCCCAATCAATGCCATCGCTCTCCTCTGTACACGGTCCAGTAGCTCCAGGGATGATTTGAAGCTCCAGCCCATTCATGTGAGTTGTACTCCATTGTCGGCCTTATAAAAGTGGTGTATATTTAAAAAAGATCAGACGGAGTGAAGAAATTCTTTCACTTTAATGCTTCTTTCGACACTTCAAATACATGTTTAGCCCAACGGACATTACTTTGTATTTTCATGCCCAGAACACCGAGACTCTCTGATTGGTCAACATTTACATCGTTGATAGACAAAGATAATCGTAATGGGTCAGCGAATCGTTTTGTGTAACAACAAGCAGCACAGAGTCTTTCGCCAGCAAATCCTGGTAGAGTGTATCGTCCATAATCCGCCTCTCGTTCACAATCGCATTTTGTATGCGCAGCGACTCGTTGGTATAGGGTATTATATAGTCGGCATGTCTTTTGCCTTTCCTTGCTGGTTTTTTATAAAACTTTTTTTATACCCTCCACCATAGGATGGGAGGTATACTAATTTCGTCATTCTACTCGAAATATTCGTCTGAGACCCCATAAAATATATATTCTTGATCGTCGCGACATTTTATGTCGATCTAGCCATGTCCGTCCGTCTGTACGTCCGTCCGTCCGTCCGTCCGTCTGTCTGTCGAAAGCACGCTAACTTCCGAAGGAGTAAAGCTAGCCGCTTGAAATTTTGCACAAATACTTCTTATTAGTGTAGGTCAGTTGGTATTGTAAATGGGCCATATCGGTCCATTTTTTGATATAGCTGCCATATAAACCGATCTTGGGTCTTGACTTCTTGAGCCTCTAGAGTGCGCAATTCTTATTCGATTGGAATGAAATTTTGCACGACGTGTTTTATTATGATATCCAACAACTGTGCCGAGTATGGGTCAAATCGGTTTATAACCTGATATAGCTGCCATATAAACCGATCTTGGGTCTTGACTTCTTGAGCCTCTAGAGTGCGCAATTTTTATCCGATTGGAATGAAATTTTGTACGTGGTTTTAAGGTACCACTTCCAACAACTGCGCCAAGTATGGTTTAAATCGGTCCATGTTTTAATATAGCTGTCATATTAACCGATCTTGGGTTTTGACTTCTTGAGCCTCTAGAGTGCGCAATTTTTATCCGATTGGGATGAAAATTTGCACTACGTGTTTTATTATGATATCCAACAACTGTGCCAAGTACGGGTCAAATCGGTCCATAACCTGATATAGCTGTCATATAAACCGATCTTGGGTCTTGACTTCTAGAGCCTCTAGAGGGTGCAATTCCTATCCGATTTGGCTGAAATTTTGCCTGACGTGTTTTATTCTTAATTTCAACAACTGTGTCAAATAAGGTTCAAATTGGTTCATAACCTGATATAGCTGCCATATAAACCGATCTTGGGTCTCGACTTTTTGAGCCTCTAGAGTACGCAATTCTTATCCGATTGGAATGAAATTTTGCACGACGCGTTCTGTTATGATGTCCAACAACTGTGCCGAGTGTGGGTCAAATCGGTCCATGTTTTGATATAGCTGCCATTTAAACCGATCTTGGGTCTTGACTTCTTGAGCCTCTAGAGTGCGTAATTTTTATCCGATTGAGATGAAATTTTGCACGACGTGTTCTGTTATGATATCCAACAACTGTGCCAAGTACGGGTCAAATCGGTCCATAACCTGATATAGCTGCCATATAAACCGATCTTGGGTCTTGACTTCTTGAGCCTCTAGAGGACGCAATTCCTCTCCGATTTGGCTGAAATTTTGCATGACGTATTTAATTCTTACTTTCAACAACAGTGTCAAATAAGGTTCAAATCGGTTCATAACCTGATATAGCTGCCATAAAAACCGATCTGGGTTCTTGACTTCTTGAGCCTCTAGAGGTCGCAATTATTATCCGATTTGCCTGAAATTTTGTACGACGGATCCTCTCATGACCACCAACATACGTGTTTAATATGGTCTGAATCGGTTTATAGCCCGATACAGCTCCCATATAAATCGATCTCTCTATTTTACTTCTTGCGCCAACAAAGGGCGCAATTCTTATTCGAATTGGCTGACATTTTACACAGGTCTCCAACATATAATTTAATTGTGGTACAAACCGGACCATATCTTGATATCGCTCTAATTTTGCCTAAGAAGAGATGCCGGGAAAAGAACTCGACAAATGCGATCCATGGTGGAGGGTATATAAGATTCGGTCCGGCCGAACTTAGCACGCTTTTACTTGTTTTTTATTATTTTTTGCTTAAACTTCTCACAACGCTTTTTAAACCCGAATTTTAAAGTTACGGTTTTTTTTGATCACCCTACTCTAACCTTCTCTAAGTGGCCAGAGATACGTGAAAAAGGCTCAACATATCCACGGTATCTTTTTCTAACTCCCAAGTATGTTTTATTTTTGCCGTTCCCAACCAGCAACCGCAAGAGATATCAGGTGGCGCCACCTTGACAGTTAATGTTTGACTCATGATTTAACCTCCTTGGTTAGCATGTCCCTGAGGCAGGTGATGATAATAATGATGTTGATCACGAAGATATATATGGCAGATAATGAAGAAGCTTTCATTGCTGCTGACGGGAATGCTGAGGGAATGCAGCATATAGACCTTGTAGGCCATATACACGCACTACAATTTTGCCTAGAAGGAAATAAGCCAAGTAAGTTATGATGAAGTAATCGTCTGGTTGAACGAATGAACGCAACGAACGCACTTGCAAATGACAAGACTAAAATGTAAAATGCCTGTGTGTCTTCAAACGAACCACCATCTGAAGATGGGGCGTTTTATGAGCTGTTGTTCAATGCTTTTGCCTGTTTTTTTTTTTAATTTTGGAATTTTTGCTTCATTGATGTCTAATGATTTGTTGTTTGGGACCTTTATTGTCTAAGCAAACATAAATCGTATATGGCCATCAATTAAAAAAAAAAAAATCAACATAAATCAAACACATGTAAGAAAGACCCAGAGGCAGAGGTTGAGGGAAACATCATCATTATTATTATCTTAAAACTTCAGTTTCTGCTGCTTTCGGTGTGTTTGACTGGGCACAACTCTGAAGAATTATTGATTTTTATTGTGCATAACTACCGCAAAATAAATATTTATAGGCAAAACACTCACTATTTGCAGATGTACTGCTAGCTATTTGTAGTGGCATTTCAATGTTAAATATTTTATTTTATGGCGGTTTTTTTATTTAAACAATAGCGATGCTACCAGTCATCTTTCAAATAACACAATGGGAATTCAAATAT